>NC_088327.1:13515000-13815000 GCF_036884655.1 Musa acuminata AAA Group | reverse complement strand
TGATCACCCACGAGCTGCCTTCTCTGCTTCCTTAAGAACGAAGGCAGAGAGGCTTAAACGGTGAAATATACCATTTTGTGTGTTTTGCAGTTTAGTCCTTGTTTTTATCATATTCACGATTAGGTCCTTAGGGTTTACATATAGGTCCTCAGATTCTTTTTTTTTTTTTTTTTTGAACAGATCTCCCAAATCTTACAAATGAGTTACCTCTGATTCATACTCTATTTCTTTTGTCAATTTAAAATAAATGCTTACATTATCACCAGAAATTTATACGAAAATTCGGAAATGAGGGGTGTTACACTCTCCCCCCCTTAAAAGAAAATTTTAGTCCTCTAAATTTATCGTACCTCTATCGATGAAAAGACTGGGATACACCTTTTTCATTTTCTCCTCTAGCTCCCAAGTTGTCTCCTCTCCAGAATGATGTCTCAAAATTACTTGAACCAGTGGGATGACCCGATTCCTTAGGACTTTTTCTTTCTTATCAACAATTTGAATAGACTCTTCCACATAAGATAAATCTTTATCGATCTCCACCAGCTCATACTTAATGATGTGAGAAGGGTCATATATATACTTTCTAATCATCGAGACATGAAATATATCATGGACATGACACAATGTTGGTGGCAAGGCAATCCTATAAGCGACAGAACCAACCCTCTCAAGAACCTCAAAAGGTTCAATAAATCTGGGGCTTAACTTTCCTTTCTTCCCAAACCTTATAATGCCTTTGGAAGGGGAGACTTTCAAGAATACAAAATCTCCGATTTCAAACTCAATATCTCGTCTCCTATTGTCGGCATAACTCTTTTGACGACTCTGAGCAGTTTTTAACCTTTTCCTTATAACTTGAATTTTCTTGGAAGTTTCTTGTACCTTGTCCGGTGCTAACAGCTTTCTATCACCAACTTCCTCCCAACATATAGGTGTTATGCACTTTCGCCCATATAATGCTTCATAAGGAGCCATCTGAATACTTGAATGATAACTATTATTATAAGTGAACTCAACAAGTGAAATATCCTTATCTCATTCACCTTTCCAATCCATAACATAGGCTCTAAGCAAATCCTCAAGTGTTTGAATCGTTCTTTCTGACTGACCATCAGTCTGAGGATGATATGCAATACTAAACTTAACTTTAGTGCCCATAGATTCCTGTAATCTTCTCCAGAATCTAGAGAGAAATCTAGAGTCTCTATCAGAGATGATCTCATTTGGAATACCATGAAGTCTTACTATTTCACTGACATATAAATCTGCAAGTCTATCAAGCGAATAAGTCATATTAATCGGTAAGAAGTGTGCAGATTTTGTTAACCTATCAATGATAACCCAAATAGCATCATGCTTCCTCGAGGTTCTGGGTAGTCCTGAAACAAAATTCATAGTAATACATTCCCATTTCCATTCAGGAATAACTAAAGGTTGCAACAACCCTCCAGATCTTTGGTGTTCTACTTTGATTTGCTGACAAGTCAAACATTTTGAAACATATATTACAATTTCCTTCTTCATGCCTTCCCACCAATAATGACTTTGAAGATCTCTATACATCTTAGTGCTCCCAGGGTGTATGGTGTACTTTGAAGTATGACTTTCATTTAGGATTTGATTCTTGATATCTGGTTCATTTGGTACACATACTCTCTCCCCAAATCTCAATAGGCCATCCTTTGAAACTTGAAATTGTGGCTTCAATTCCTTTTCTATTTCACTCCTCAAGTAGATTAAATGTGGATCTCGTAATTGTCCTTCCTTAATTTGTTAAATAAGATCAGATTGCACTTGAATGGAGGCCATCAATATCATCGAGTCTTGCTCTTTCCTCAAAGCTTTCAAATCAAAATTTTCTTCTAATAACTTCCATTGCTTCACAACCAGACTAGCCATAAAACTTGTAGATTTCCTACTAAGTGCATCAGCTACAACATTGGCTTTGCCCGGGTGATAACGGATGGCACAATCATAATCCTTCAGAAGTTCTATCCATCTTCGCTGCCTCATGTTTAACTCTTTCTGAGTGAAAATATATTTTAAACTCTTGTGATCAGTGAAGATTTCAAACTGTCGACCATACAAATAATGTCTCCAAATCTTTAGAGCAAAAATAATTGCTGCTAATTCCAAATCATAAGTTGGATAATTCAATTCATAACCTTTAAGTTGCCTAGAAGCATAAGCAATTACTCTCCCTTCCTGCATCAAAACACATCCTAGGCCTTTTCTTGAAGCATCAGTATAAACTACAAATCCCTCACTACCACTTGGAATAGTGAGAATAGGGGCACTAGTCAATCTTCTTTTTAACTCTTGAAAACTTTGCTCACAATCATCACCCCATACAAATTTCATATTCTTTTTAGTGAGTTTGGTGAGAGGTTGAGCGATTCGAGAAAATCCCTCCACAAATCTCCTGTAATAACCTGCCATGCCCAAAAAGCTTCTAACTTCTGTTACATTTGTTGGTACTTCCCATTCAACTATAGCTTCTATCTTCCTTAGATTAACAGATATAC
This sequence comes from Musa acuminata AAA Group, assembly GCF_036884655.1. Taxonomy (NCBI): domain Eukaryota; kingdom Viridiplantae; phylum Streptophyta; class Magnoliopsida; order Zingiberales; family Musaceae; genus Musa; species Musa acuminata. The sequence goes on along the minus strand of NC_088327.1, from coordinate 13,812,475 downwards.
CCTTCCCTGAAATCACATGGCCTAAGAAAACAACTTCATTCAACCAAAATTCACATTTGCTGAACTTTGCATACAACTTCATTTCTCTTAGTATAGACAATACATTTCTCAAGTGTTCCTCATGCTCCTGATTACTCCTTGAATACACCAATATGTCATCAATAAATACAATTACACAGATATCCAAGAGCGGTTGAAATATCCTATTCATTAGTTCCATAAAAGCTGCAGGGGCATTTGTCAAACCAAAAGGCATCACCAAGAATTCATAGTGACCATATCGAGTTCTAAAAGCTGTTTTTGAAATATCCTCCTCCTTGATCTTCAACTGATAGTAACCTGACCTCAGGTCAATCTTAGAGAATACTTGTGCATCCTGCAGTTGATCAAATAAATCATCAATTCTAGGTATGGGATACTTGTTTTTGATGGTCACCTGATTCAACTGTCTATAATCAATACAAAGCCTCAATGTTCCATCCTTCTTCTTCACTAATAGTACCGGAGCACCCCATGGGGATACACTGGGTCGTATGAAACCCTTATCTAATAATTCTTGTATTTGCTTCTTTAATTCCTCTAGCTCGAGTGGTGCCATCCTATAGGGAGGCTTAGATATTGGGGTTGTACTGGAGACCAGATCAATAGCAAATTCACCCTCTCTATCTAGAGGTAAACCAGGCAAGTCATCTGGGAATACATCAGGGAATTCTTTGACCACTACAATTTCATCTAGGTGGGTTTCCTGATTTGAATGCTCCTTTACACACACCATATAACAAAAACAACCTTTCTGCATAAGATGATAAACTTGAAGTGCTGATATCAAGCAAGGAGGCAAATCATGCCTAATACCCTCAAAGAAAAATATAGGCTGATCTGGTATGCAGAAAGTAATTATTTTTTTGTAACAATCAATACTAGCGTGATGAGAAGATAACCAATCCATGCCAAGTATAATATCAAAGCCCTGGATCTCTAGGAGAATCAAATCAGCAAGGAGTTTGTGGTCTCCAATAGAGATCAAACAAGATGGGTAGACCAAGTTTGTTGTCAATGAATCTCCAACAGTAGTTGTTACATATAACATATAATCCAGGGGTTTAGGTAGAATATCCAAGTGACAAGCAAAGTATTGCGAAACAAACGATAAGTTGGAGCTGGGATCAAACAAAACTTTTGCATTTCTTTTAGAAACATGAAGAATACCTTCCACCACTGATTTAGAAGCTTTAGAATCTTGTTCAGTGATAGCGTACACTCTAGCATGGGCTGAGGGTCTAGGAGACAGTGGCTCTTTCTTCCGATTCAGTGGGCAATCTCTTAATTGATGATCTAGCTTTCCACAACCAAAACATGCTCCAGTCACCCGAAAACACTGACTTGTTTCATGATTTAATCCACATTTTGCACATGACTGAGTCCTCCACAATGGTTTCCTTTTCTCAAATCCAGATGTCTTAAACCTCTTGTTACTAGCTTCATATTCATTTTCTCTCCTGTTTTTGCTAGTAAATTTGTCCCTTTTGTCCTTACCAATGATTTCTTGAATTTCCTCTATATCTCTTTCAATTTTCAAAGCTCTTTCTACCGTATCAGCATATGTTTGTAGTTTTAAAGCTGACATTCGGCTTCTTATTGCTAGCCGTAATCCCCTTTCAAACCTTCTTGCTTTTCTAGATTCATCATCAGTCATATGTGTGGCAAACCTGGAGAGCTCAGTGAATTTAGATTCATACTTTGTAACCGTCATACTTTCCTAGATAAGATTCAAGAACTCCAATTCTTTTTGCTCTCTCATACAATCTGGAAAATATTTATCATTAAACTTTTCTTGGAATAACTTCCATGTCATTGGCTCATGTTGGATTTCAGACATCCTCTTAATCATTCTCCACCAGTGTTCAGCTTCTCCTTCCAGCATAAAGGTGGCAAGAAAAACCTTTCGATCATCAGGGTAATTTAAAGCATCAAATATTTTCTCTATCTGCATCATCCATCGTTCTGCCACCATTGGATCAGACTCACCACTAAAACTGGGAGGACTAAGCTTCTTAAATTGTCCAATTCCCAACCCCGTCTGGTTTGATGTCTCTGTTCCATCATTACTTCCTTGTTGGACAGGTTGTTGTTGTTGTTGCATCACTTGTGCTATAGTCTCCAAAGTCCGCATGATACCACTCAATTGATCAGCAGTAGATGCAACAGGAGAACCAGATGATCTCGTCATCCTCGCTTCCTAAAACATCAAAAGAACATTTTCTTTGATCAATCTCTAAATGATAGTCAATAAACCTAAAAAAAAGATAATATTCTTAGTGATTTTCAAATCATGCTCTGATACCACTTCTGTCACGTCCCTCCAAAATATCGACAATATTTAAAATTTTCATCACAACTAACCCAGGATCCAAACACACATTTGAGGTCACTAAGAAAACATTCAGATCAAAAATTTCACCTCTATAGTCAACAAATTCATAACCCTGTGCAGTTCATAAACATCCCACACATCACTTGATAATTCAAACAAACTGAACTTAACTCATCAAAATAATAACCACAACATAAAATTCACAAGTGGGGAAGTCTATGCAGTCACCAAACCAACGATTACCATAAGATCATAGCATTACATAAATTTAACTTAACATTCCAAAATCCTATACATGAGGGATCCTTTATCTTACACAAAATCCACACGTTTAGATTTATCGTCACATTTCATAAGATGCAAAGTATCTTATACAACAAATACACATATGCTAACAAAGATCTGCCCAAAATCTTCTAAACTTTCCACCGCCTCAGTCCAATCTTAACATTTAAGCAAGTGATACGCTATCCTGAAAAATTTATCAACAAACGGGGTGAGCATAAAGAGCTCAGCAAGTGACTAACATATCCATATCAAAATAGTACAATTTCCAAAGAGATACAATTTCAAAATACAAGGCAGAATATACGATTTCGTAGACATAATATCATTAGGAGCATAAACACAATTGTCCTTTCAATCTTACATATTTGGTTCCTGACAGATGGGGCATAGAGTAATTGGAGCATATCAGTAACAAAGGAAACATATCGGAGCTTATCAATGGCATATAAAATGTTCCGAAGCATATCAACGGCATATGGATCATTTCGAAGCAAAATCATCAGTGAATGAAGCATTTCAGAGCATATCAAAAACAAATATCGTACAGAAGCTCAAACGTCGTCCTTGACGTTGCAATCATATCATTCTTATCCAGAGCATGAACAGAAACAACTCACCAAAACTCTAGATGGCATATCAAACATATAGAAGGTGTAGTGGGATCTCAGTCAGAATGTGATTCATCCATTTCTGAATGACCACCTGACAAAAGTCTCCCACGTCTGGGAGCTCCATCCACCCACGTCTAGGTGAAGTCAGAGGGGGCCGGCAGAGCATCGCAGGCTCTAAGCACATACCCTTTACCATTTCTGGCAAAGGTCCAGAATATCCCACATAGCGGGACCCCACATAGCGGGCAATAAGCGCATACCCTTTACCATTTCCGGCAAAGGTCCAGAATATCCCAAATAGCGGGACCCCACATAGCGGGCAATAAGCGCATACCTTTTACCATTTCTAGCAAAGGTCCAGACAATCCCACACACCAGAGTACAAGAGGGCAGTTTTAACAATAAGTAGCATATATCGGAAGCACACGCGGAACAACGAAACGTGCATGTGCCTTTTCGAGACAATACGAAACAAAGAACAAATCTCTCACAAATGTATTCAGATTTGGAATGAAATGAAAACAAGAGTGTACAGGGATTCCAAGCAATCATATTTAGCTCAATTCCAATAAGAAGGTTAGACGAATTCAAATATCCAAAGGAATGGAACAAAATACGCGAAATCGACCAAAGCTCGATTTCGGACAGAATTCCAGTGGCACATCAAACAAATATTTCAGAATATCAATTATGCTCCAATACCCATAAGAAAGCTATGGTCGAACCATATATCAATCTATATTCTTATGGAACAAATTTCATATGAAACAGGGTTCCCAACACGGAGTTACCTTTGATTTGGTAACACAAGGTCAAAAACACAATCACTGTTTTGCAGAATTTATAGGGTCGGATTCAACAGATAATAGGGTAGGCAATTGAATTCCAAAATTTTCAAACTATATTTCAAAAGAAAGATTTTCAAGTCTAGTTTCAAATAAAATCAGTTTGGTATAAATCAGAATTTTCAACAGGGAGTTATAAGCATTTTAGTATCGATAGGTCAGAAATCTTGAACCCTGTTTTACAGCGTCTATAGGCTCATTTGAAACATATGTTTGGGTAAGTATTCGGTGTCCAAAATCTACAAAATCAGTGTCAAAAGGAAGATATACGAGTCTAATTTCAAACAAAATAGTTCCTGCCCGAATTCACATTTTGTACTAAAACTTATAGCTGAAACAGTGTATAGGGGTCAGTTTACCGAAAAAACTTTAGAATCCATGGTTCTATGTCCAAAGAGAGACATATCAGTTTCTAAATAGAAATCCTTCAATTTATTTTGAATCAACATAAAAACAGAGACTAAAAATTCTGTAGGATGGGGTTAGAACACTTGCCGTTGAGAATTTTGACCGGAAGTGAAAAGATTAAAGCAAGAACCCTAAAAACCCCAATTTGTTTCTTCTTCTTCTTCTTCTTCTTCTTCTTCTTTCTTTCTTTCTTTCTTTCTTTCCCTGATCACCCACGAGCTGCATTCTCTGCTTCCTTAAGAACGAAGGCAGAGAGGCTTAAACGGTGGAATTTATCATTTTGTGCGTTTTGCAGTTTAGTCCTTGTTTTTATCATATTCACGATTAGGTCCTTAGGGTTTACATATAGGTCCTCAGATTCTTTTTTTTTTTTTTTTTGAACAGATCTCCCAAATCTTACAAATGAGTTACCTCTGATTCATACTCTATTTCTTTTGTCAATTTAAAATAAATGCTTACATTATCACCAGAAATTTATACGAAAATTCGGAAATGAGGGGTGTTACATAAGATATAAAAAAGATATAACAAGTTTTACAACTGAGGTATTCACCTTTGAAGAGTTGGACTAGGGAACTTGGTGCTCTAGAAAACTAAAGTCAATGACCCAACTGGGTCATAGGGTAAGTTAGCACCAAATTAAAAGGGGCCTACATTAAGTAAAAGCTTTGAGGGGGAGCAATAGATCTACTTTGCAATCTCATAGCATAGGGACCCTCAATAGTATTATTGTGTGGCTTTAGCATTGCTCTATTTTTTCTACCTTTCTTGTATAATCTCTCATCTTGACTACAACGACATATTTGAAGTTGGGTTTGATAGGTCTACTATCTTTAGCATCATGAGGAATGGAGACTTACCCTTACATAGTTTAAGCATTTACCTTTACCTCTCTCATCTTCTTTTTAAGGAGGACCTTGAGCTTCAGGACCCTTTGAAGATGATGGTGCTTTAGGGGTAGGAGGCTCCTCGTTTAGTTTCTCTTCGGGAATTTGCTCCACCTCGAGCTTCTCGATCGATCGAGGTCATGATACCTTCATTATAGTTTTCTTCTTCATTGGGTGACCGACGATAGAAGGGTGATAGGATCAGGTCTGTGCTGACATATCGGGTGATAGCTCACGAACAAGTGAAAGAGAAGAGGCTACTATTGTGCCTAAAGAGGAACCAACTCCCCTTCTCCTAAAAGCTCAAAGATCCATACTTGTAGTAAGACAACATTGTGAGACTATATATATCATTTTCTCAAAAATAAAAAAATGAGATAAGTGGGATGTTTATATCATACCCCAAGGAGTCGGGTTAAGATTCGTGTTGATCATCTTATTCTCGTCATCTTCCTGACAGTCACGGAAGAAGAGAGTATATATCTTAATCAAAGCACTTAATTCATCTCCTCGTGCAACAAGAAGAGAAGTGTATTATCTATAGAGCATGCAGGCTAGGCAAGATTGAACTCTCAATCTCAAACTATATATATGAAGATGAAGCACTCATTCCAACCCTTATAGTTAGAAAGGGCACCACTAACATTAAAACCCTCTAGAGCAACCAAGTAATAACTGCTTTTTGCCTTGCATAATTGAAGGTACGCGATAAATAGTTGACAGGTTAGAGTAATACTAGTATAGAAACACTTTTAGATAGTACTACGAGTCGAGGGTTATCTAGAAGGGCGATATCCTCCACCATTAGAGGTAAGACACAATTATCAAGTTAGAGGAAAGCAAAGTCTCACCTCTAATGCATTATAAGATAAAAAAAAAACTAAACATCAAGTCGTATGGATGATGACTTGGCCAAGAGACTTGTAGGTCGAACTTGGTCGGGATAAAATACCTGGTCCACAAGTGGTCCAGGAGTTATGGGGTCATTACTAAATCCTTATCATATGTGCTTTTAATCGACTCTAAATTTCAAAAGGATCTTTGGGTTCACGTGGACTAACTCTCCCAACGAAGGGGAGGTCAAAACTTTCTCCCCCCTCGAGTTGTCCAAGGATAGAGCACTAACCTCCTTAACCATTTGGCAATCATGAGATCAGAAGGAGCTTATGCGAAAAAAGAAAGATATCCCAACCCATAAGGTAAAAAAAGTGCTTTGGAACCTAGGTATTAAAAAGCTAAGGTATTGGAGAGTTGACACACTTAAGGTCGAGACACCTAAGGATGGACTCGAGGCTAAGAAGAAAAAGTTCTTAAGGAGGATCATAAAGGCTCAAATGAGAGAATGAGCCATACCCCCATGTGTAAGGGAGATTTATAGGGTAAGGATCAATCTCTCACCTCTCATATTAAAGGTAAGTGTCCATTTGGGTCGGATTTGAAGAGAGACTAATTAATAAAGATAATACCCTACTTCTTAAATTAATTATAATATGATAGTACATTAGAAAGCGTAACTCTAACCCTTCAAGGAATATCTTAAAAGGCCTAAAGATGCTCGATGTGTGAAGACCGCCTCAAAAAGTATAAAGAAACTCATCATATTGGGAGGTATAAAGCAAAATATGCATAAGACACGAGTTGAGAAAATCTGATCTATATTAGAAGAAACTCACAACGATATGAGGCATAAGGCAAAATATGCCCGAGATATATGAGTCAAAAAAACCTAACTCATATAAGAAAAAACCTACAATGGTAGGATGCATAAGGAGAAATGTTCTTAAGACATGTGAGTTGAGAAAACCTGACTCACATGAGAAGAAATCCACTGCAACGGAAGGCATAAGGTGAAATATGCCTAAGACACGTAAATAAAAAAAATCCAACCCATATGAGAAAAATCCTACCATAGCAGAAAGACATAAAGGAAGAGGTGTGCAAGGTATACTAATCAAAAAAACTAAATCCACTTGAAGAGAGCCCTTAAAGGCATAAATCGAGTCATCCCAACCCCTTCAAAAATGCACTCAAGGTGTATGGGTCAAGCATTGCTAACCTTGTCAACATTTACCCGACACACAAAGGTCAAGCATCCCCAACCCTCGTCGATATTTGTGACTCCTATTAGTGTTTGCTTGATATGTGGAGGTTAACCGTCCTTGACCCTCATTAGCATTTGCTTGACGTGCGAAGGTCGATCATCCTCGACTCTTGTTGGAACATGGAGGTCGAATGTTCGTGACCTCGTTAGTGCTTGCTCGATGCATGGAAGTCAAGTGTCCTCGAGCCCCATTAGCATCCTCCCGATGCCACCAATCGATGAAGCATAAACTTCAGGTCCCTCCTGTGAAAGCACCTATAGTACATCTTCAAGAGGGATAAATGATAAAGGTAAATATTTGGGTTAATAATCATATATATGTGTCCATATATATGATGATTATATCATTCGCATAGATAGAACCTACCTCATCTTTGTCTATGTACGTGGACATAAGTCTATGACAATAATTATAATTTTTTTCTTTTATACCTCGTGCACAAGAGAATAAGGTGATAGTTTTATACTATACTCGTCAAAACATTCTAAGGAATATTATTTTCTCTCCTACCTAGTGCAAAAATTATACACATGTTAGAAAGAGACATTTGGCTAATGAATTATTTTTTTATTATTTTTATCGTCAGCTAACTTTGATCATTAGAGTGTTGAGTCAAAAAAAAAAAAAAAATCCAGACTTCGATCTTTATTATTTTTGTCGTCAGCTAACATGATATTTCATCCAACATGCACACACAGATCTTTCCCCTATCAACGATCTTTCCCCTTTTTCGACGTACCAACATCCCTTTTGTTTTATATTTTCATACATCTCTTAAACGATGTCAAAATCGTGTCTAGTGATTCGCTCATTAGTGTGTCTCTGTATGTTATTAGACATAAACCATGCGACTGCTAAGCAGCTTCCATCTATTAAGTGTGGGACATGGTACTTTTAAATAGTACCATCACAAGAAATAGAAGTTTCATCTGCCTCTCTCTTTCTCTCTCTCTCTCTCTCTATATATATATATATATATATATATATATATATATATATACATTTTCAAATTTTCAAATATCATATTTGGCCCACCAACATCATATGTCCCTCCGTGTATTTAGATCATTCATATATTCCACTCCAATATATTCTAATTAATTGATATGAATAATAACTACCTAAAATATTCTTATTATTCTCATCTTCGTTGCATTAGGCGCAACGATTAACGTCAGTTAAAATTTCCAATTTACAAACATTGATACAAATATTAACGATATTTTAGAAGTTTTATATGTTTAATACGCTCTTTTGATCTAAGTTAGGCAACGTTGAGGCAAACTTCGGTTATATGCTGTATCAAAATTTGCAAGGGTAAATATGCGATTATCAAATTTTAATAAGGACATGTAAATAGATAAATGAATATATAAATAAATATAATTGATCGAGAAAACCCCCGCCTCAAGGAAAGGCTTCGCTCGTGGTGGATCGCTCCCCTTCTTGTAGTCGAAGCAATTCCCGGAAAGCGAAAGCGAAAGCGAAACCGAGTGTTCTTCCTATCGCATGTTGAGAATGAAACCAGGTTGGGGAGCTCACATATATGTCATATTTGACATCTTAGTGTGATTACTACGATGTGCCTCTCCGCCTTCTGTCTGCGACCGCCGAGACGATCCCCCTCGAAGCCCTTGCCCCAGTCTCCACCAAACCACCCCACGGTACAATTCCCCTTCTTCCGTGGCTTTTGTTTTTCGCCCCTTTTCTTTGTTCATGCCGATCAATATTTCCTTCTGTAGAAGACGGAAGTACCGGCAGTAGATCTACCACGCAGTGGCAGCGATCGAGACGCCGACGGCACTCAGGTGTTGTGTAGTTAGTCGATTTAAAAAAAAAAACGAATTTTGGATTATTTTAATCGTTGTTTTTCTCTAGTTATGATCTGAGTTTTTTTGCCTCTCTTAAAGTTCATTTCTTTCCTTGTAGTTTATAATGCTGTTTGAGCGTACAATTTTGATTGATAAATAATCAAGAATTTGATGTCACACAACATTTTGTTTTCTTTTACGAGGAAAAGTATCTGAATTCAAAATTGTATTAAGAGTAGGTTTGGTAATTTGGAATGTCAATAAGGTTTACATCATTCTGGTTCTTTTATCAAACCCAGGATGACCTTAGCATGACAATGTCAGCTATAAGTTTCTTGACCAGTAAGTTTTAGTTCTGCATCCTTTGCCCTACTTCCCTACATAGTTATAGCGCTAACCTTGGTTCCTTTGAGCGCCTAGCACCTTTGACAAAACTCTTTTTTGTATAGTGGATGTCGATCGTATGGAGAGACAACAGCTGGTATAAACATCATGCCAGAGGTACTTCGGGCAGTATGATTATGTTAAGAATCAGCTCTCATTTCCACTATGGGATCCAGCTTTTGTTGACAACATGGTGGATGTCTCAGGAATGAATCTATCTTTATTGCTAGTGTCGGTCAGTGCAATGTGACATGACGTGGTTGTTTGGCCAGAGTGGGATCTATTCTTACACCCACATTAACAACAATGAGGATTTCCTGCTATTGGAAACTAAGAGTTAGCAGGTGGTCCACAATGCACCCATTGGCAACTGCAGCATGAATGGCTCTCAGATATGATATTGTTGTGTGTTATCATTTTTTAATTTCTTTTTTGTAATTATTGTCTTTCTTTATATCTCCATTTTTAAGAACTAGAGATCACTTCTCTGACAGCTTTGCAAGGTTGATCTGATTTTTTTTCCTCACTTAGAATTTCTTCATTTCTTTTATTGTTTATACTTTAGATAGTGCTTCTGTCACAATATCTTGATTTCATATAACAGAAACAAACACATATTTGCATTTAAAATTATATTTGATAATTAGGAAAAAATTGCAGCATTTTAGACACTTGTAAAATATCCAAGGTAGAGATCCTAGTGAGTACAAACTGTAGCAAGAATCAAAGGAAGCAGTGTAATTGATGAATGCCCTTTCTGGGCCTCTGGGTTTCATCTATGGGGTTTAGTGCATTTCCATCTTGTTCAAGAATGTTTACACTTACTGGCTCTTTAATCTATGTGTGGATTAATTTTTTTGATTAGCAAGTTTTTCTGGCAGGGGGCCAGAGTGGTTGTTAGTACACAGGCTGGTTACCCAATGAACATTATCTCAAACCATGACTTCTCCAATGGGCTTGAGTCTTGGCATCCCAATTGTTGCCATGCTTATGTGGCCTCAGCAATTTCTGGTTTCCTGAATGGAGTGAGGCCGAGCTCGGGTGGAAATTATGCTGTGGTTACACATAGGAATGAAAGTTGGCAAGGCCTGGAGCAAGACATCACTGAGAAGGTCACTGTCAGTGTAAAATATACTGTTACAGCATGTGTTGGTGTTTATGGGGATCTTCATGGACCGGCTGGAGTTCAAGCAACGTTGAAGTTGGAGAATTCAGATTCTTCGATTAGCTATATGTTCATTGAGAGGTAATGTGATTCAAACGATATTAAGAACATAGCACTTTGTTTATCAGTTTCTCTTTTCCAAGGATTCTATAGACCACATTTGTCTGTTTCAGGATCTTGGTCTCTAAAGATTGCTGGGAGATGTTGGAAGGTTCCTTCTCACTGGCAAGCATGCCAAGACGAGTAGTGTTTTATTTGGAAGGACCTCCTCCTGGTGTGGACCTGCTCATAGATTCTGTGGTCGTCTCCTCTGAGGTATGCACAATCTTTCCCTACATGAAAAGATGTATTTACTGGAACTGGCCTGTCCTGATTCTCATCTCGGGGCTTATTCATCTTGCTTTTTTCTTTATCTAATTATGACCTACTAGATCCAGTAACTTTCTGCTTCAAATGGTTTAGCATCATATCTGCAATTTCATACATGGGTAAACATTATGGGAGGTATGATGACTTTGTCATTTGCAGTACATACTTTTAGCTGTAAAAGGATTATTTGTGAGGCATCTCTTAGACTGAGTAGAAATGCTTGAGGGCAACATGTACTCGGATGCATATTGTATTCTGAATGCTAATTGATATTGGGCAACAGGCAAAATTTACAAAGTTATGATGCTACATATTGTCTGCTGTTACATGAAAATGATGTAGGATTTTGATTTTGTCAACCTTCATAATCCTCTCTTTTTTATTTTATTTGCAAAGCAAAATTAACTGTGTCTTCAATCAGTGAATAGAACTAAATTGTGATTTGTTAGACACTTATTGAGATGTAAAAAGATAATTGTTAGGGATACGAATCAAGCTGCTAATTGATAGCCAACCATACTAAACAAGGGGTCAGGCTGTTCTCTGGAAATAGTGTTTTTCCTACTGACTTGATTTCTATTTTGTGCTCTGATGAGCAGGCAGTTATTTTTAATGTTTTGCCATGATTACAAAATTTGTTTCTTTGCAGAAGAATACACTGAATAGAAGTTTTGATATCGTTATCTGATGCAGATCACTAATGAAGCATACTATCTCCAGTCCATCCTTGTAGGATTAGCTTTGTAGAATAATTCTTATTTCTTACTAATAATGCCAATAGAGTTACACATCTAGTGAAAGCAAGACCTAAGAATTTAATTCAAATTTCTTGATAGGTTTCTGATATACATTTCCCTAAAATGTGTGGAAGATATTGCTTCCAGTCTTGGTTTTGCTCCTTTGATTGAGGTGACCAAGATCAAAGTTGTGGAAATAGTATCTCTGTTCCTAGAGTTAAGGCGGCATACATTGACCCTCCTTGGATCCTACATTTTTGGGAGCAATGTGCACTTGTCACTTTCTTCTACATTGCATCTGGTCCTGCTACACCATTTAAATTATTCTGCATCATAATCGCCTCGGTGAAAGTCCTTAATATCTTCTACCTAAACCATGTTCTGGTCTTTGTTTTTATTGGCTCACAGTAGGAGGCCTTATCTCATTATAGATGCTCCATTTCAGTCAAAATTTTAGGACCATCCAACATGTCTTCAAGTGTTTGGATCATGTAGCCAATAAATGACCTATAGTACTACAATAGTCTCAGTTATTTTGCAATTATTGTTGACTGGTGGCCTGTAAATACAAGAAACTTATTTCTTGTCCATATTAATTTTTTTCTATTTCTAAATCTACTCGATTCTTTGGTTTCCTTTCCGTTCTTCCATACCATTTAGTTCCTGTTTCTGCCTCAACTATAATAAGTGAAAGCAACCTTAAATTTTGTAGTGGTAACTGGTAAAAGTGGTTATTGGAGGTGGTCTTGGTGGGATTCAACATGGCCTAGACTAGAGATGGAGATGGTGATAATGGCCTTGTTTCCAGTGGCATGATGATTCACAAATTTTGACAAGTTAAGATGACTCTTTCCCCTTTTTCACTTCTTTTTCATCCTCTGAGCACAGTGGCTGATGGGGTTGGATACAGGAGATTGCAGATACAGTAATAGGGTGTGTTATGTTGCAGTGTCTTAAAATGGAGTCAGGATAGAAACCTTCAGTTTTATGGTGTGTTTGAAATGAAATTTACTGCTCAAGAGAGAATGGCTGAAGGTGAGTATAGAACTCTACCCTGATTGTTCTAACAGGACTATGGAAGAAATGGTTGAATATACATCACTTTCTTAACACTTAAATACTTGTTTTACTGGTTCCATCCCTGCTTAAACTGTGGTAAGACAATGACTTAAACAAGTACCATTAAAAACCTCTTTTGCATGTATAAATATTAATGTTTTGAAGGATGGCCATGATCTCTAAGTGGTAAAGCTATCCTACAGCACATATGTGGTGCAGTACATATTAAAATATGTTCAAAAGATTTAATCAATGTGTAAATAAAAATTTCTAAACATAAATAGACAATATATGTTACAGTCAAGAACTTAGGGAATAATAATTGTAAAGTTTTTGAAGTAATGAGTTGTAAGATGCATGTAAAGGTGCATATAATTAGTTATAGAACATTATATTTGGCCATGTTTCTACTATTAAAATGGTATTGTATGACATTTAAAACATAATTTCCCAACTATCTAGGGTTGGCTATTTTCATATACATGGTGGTTAACATAAATTAACAATGTTTCGAATGCCTACAATTAGGATGACACGATGGATTCCAGTAATGGTAAGAGTCAAGGTTTTCAATTTCAACTTTCAAGTATTGAACCCATGCCAACCCTTGACCAGACTGATGTTGGTTTGGTCCATTCCAGTGTATGGACACATAGTATGCTGGCGTGTACTGGTTTACCATTTCACTGTGGGAGGAAGGAAGAAAAAGAAAACAGAAGGAAGAAAGGAGGAACAAGGAGGAGGGGAAGTACCAGTTCAGCGTTGTTGTGATTCTCAGTGTGACTCTCAGTGTTGTTGTGATTCCTGAGTGACTGCAAAACGTGTGGACCTAGGTCTTATTAAAAGAAAAAAAAATCAAACAGCATCTCCTGAAAAGGAGCAGTTCATGTTCTGGTTCATGCCCAAACAGGTAATATTGGTCAGTATCGACTGATTTGGGCTCTCAAATAGTTGGGACTTATGAGTTTGTTGTTGATGTTGTTGTTGTATCGACTGATCCGGGCAAAATAGTAAACCTTGGTAGGAGTTTTCTTTCTTTTTGGGGAGCATATAAATGCACTTGAAAAAACGATCAAATGCCCTTAATGTAATGCATATCTAATGAGAACAATTTTGTGCTAAATAGAATATATTTTGTATTGTCATGCAATGTAGTGCAATTCAGAAGCTTTTGCTGAAGTTTTTCAGTCTCTAATTCAAGGGATAGCTGCCAATCCTTGCATCAATACAGACCTACCATTACTAATCTGACTAGAAGAGTTACTGGTTTAGGTGTTTGGGTTTTTCTCTTTATTTGATTAGGAAATTAAGTGTAGGCTTCCTAAATCTTTTGCCATATTGTCAGTTTGGTCCTGTAACAAGCCTGTCAAATCTGATGCCGATAGAGATTAGTCTGACTGAATAAGTTTATAAGTCTGCACTGTACATGACAACCAAAATAAGCTGATACATTAATGTGAGTACTAAAAGTCTTTTGATTAAACTAAGCAAGTGGATTGTCATTTCATCCGGACCGGTATGAAATGAGTGGTATGCACCTGTCCAAGTGTGAACCAATACGCTGACTGTCCCTGTTTTTATTGGTCCGATTTGGCCAACAAAAAAAGAAAAAAAAATTTCCCTAGTTCAGGGCTCATGTTTGCAAGTCTCTTCCCCATGCTTGCACCCACAAGCCACTATTGTTGACTGTTGTCTGCCATCGATTTCGGAGATTTCAGGAGAACACTGCTGCTATATCACCCGTTGCCCGTCACAGCATCATCAGATGTTGATTTAGATATGCTTCCTCCTCTTCTTCCTCCTTTTCCTCCATTGCCACGTCCTTCCTTTTTCATCCTACTTCTTCCTCCTCCCCTTTCTCCACTATCTCCTCTTCTTCCTCCTTCCTCCTTCCTCCTTTTCTTCCTCCACCGCCATTTGTTCGTTCATCTTCTCCTTCTTCCTCTTTAAGCCTTCAAAATATACCGGCATACCATGTATTAGTACATAGGTACCAACCCAGTCCGGCCATGGACCGATATGCAGTACCAGATGGCACACCTAATAAAATCTCATGTTTGATTATGTTACAAGAAAGCACTTTTTTGCAAAACCATAAATATATACAAAAATAGATTGTCATAGCTCTTCTGGTTAAATGTTATTCTCGGAATTACTATCCGATGAATCCTTATAGTTTAAGTAATTATTCTCCCTTACTAAGAAATGTATTTGTTATTGGACATCCTATATATTCTCATTGATAGAAATCAAGCTCATTCCATAAGCTATTAAATGTAGAATATCATATTTTTCATGGAACACTCATCTAATGATCAAAATAAGCATAGCTAATCCTAGTACAGTTTAGAAGACATGCAAAGAATGTCACATTGATATTGTGGTATACCTGATTGTTAAGCAACACCATTTTATAGTCATCATAAACAACTAACAGTTGTATTGGATCTAGTATCTTGACTGTGACAAAATGCAAGAAAAATAAAACTAGGATCTCAGTTCTTCCTTGATGACACAAAATTATTTTTTACTCTCAAAGGAAACATGATCTGATAGCAGCAACATTTGCAACAAGAGTAGATTAGCTGCTGGGGAACATCTATAATATGGTAATGATATTTCTTTAACTCTTAATACAAAGTATGGAACGACACCCACACATGCAAGTAGATGTAATTGTTGATAATATTAAGATGCAATCAATTGTGAGTTCTTCTGAATCGTGATTTTTCTAGCAGAGGATGGAAATGATGGTCAATACACAGAATCATGTAATAAACATCATCTCAAACCATGACTTCTCTTGTGGGCTGGAACCTTGGGTTCCCAATTGTTGCCATGCTTATGTTGCCTCAAAAGAGTCTGGTTTTCTGAATGGAGTAAAGCCAAACTCAGGGGAAAACTATGCTGTAGTCACACAAAGGAGCGAATGCTGGCAAGGTTTGGAGCAGGACATCACTGCAAAAGTCACTTTTGGTGCAAAACATGATGTCTCAGCATATATTGGAGTATATGGGGTTCTTCATGAACCGGCTGAAGTCAAAGCAACACTGAAGTTCGAGAATTCAGATTCTTCTACTGGCTACCTGTCTATTGGGAGGTATTAAGAACCTTGATCTTTGTTATTGATCTTCGTTTAAAAGTTCTTTTTTGTGACCTTCAGCTTTTCAGTGCCTTCGTTTCTAAAGGATGCTGGCAGAAGTTGGAAGGTTCCTTTTCACTGACTAGCATGCCAAGACGAGTAGTATTTTATTTGGAAGGGCCTAATCCTGGCATGGATCTGCTTATAGATTCTGTCACTATATCTTGTGATGTATGTGCATTTGATCTAGTCAATGGAATTATCTAATTGCTTACTGCAAATTCTTTAATATCATGCTACAAACAAATTCATAACCATACAATTATGTTTTTGATAGTTCTGACACTTTACTTGCATTAACCATAAAACATATGTTTTTGGAAGCATAATGATTTAACCAGGCACTTTTATGCAATGTGAAATTAGATAGCACCATCTGTTGCATAGTAGGATGCTTTATATTGTCATGTTCATTTGTGCAACTTAAATGTGGTAAGGATGCACAAGCTTCGGATGATTGATGGTTAAAACATACTTAAACCTACATGATTGTTGGACTTGATGCTTTGCTTTTCTTCCTTCATCTAATTTTCTTGTTTAATATTTTATTTTTCATATTTTGAATGTTAAGTTTAAGAACATTAGGAGAATACAATACTAATTTAAGAGCATGAATAGAACACTTTCTATTTGTTCAACACATACCATATAAATTCACAGTAATAAAAGAAACAACCTTTATGGAACCAATGAAGCCAAAAACACGAGTGTGGATATTTAAGATTCTTTTCTTTTTATTTTTGGCAAGTAGGACATGTTAGGATTCGATAATTATCCTCACACCATGTCTTCTCCCTTTTTCTTTATATGTATCCATAACAAGTAGAAATGTATGCTAATACATACATCAGTTACATACTATCAACTTTTTCATTATGGTATGCCATGACCACAATCTCATCTTTTCCTAATCCTCTCTTTTTTTAACGGTGACCTGTTTTGCATCTTCTATTGATAGGATACGGAGGTTTGTCGTGCTACCAGTGTGGATGAGAATATAGTACGAAATCCTCAGTTTGAAGATGGATTAAGTGATTGGTCTGGAAGAGGATGCAAGATTTTCTTGCACAATTCTCTTGTGAATGGGAAAATACTTCCAGTCAAGGGAAGGTATTTTGTTTCAGCAACTGAAAGGAATCAAACCTGGAATGGGATTGAACAAGAAATAACAGGCAGGGTAAGCAGGAAGCTTGCATATGAAGTTACTGCTGTAGTTCGGACATTCGGAAATGCCAATAATGCTGATGTTCGAGCAACGTTGTGGGCTCAATCACCAAATGGTCGGGAACAATATATCGGCATCGCCAAGTAAGATATCACTTTGTTATAACTCATCATTGACATACTTATTGTTGCCATAAGATTAAATTTGACTAATTTACATTCAAGGAAATTACATTAGTGGCCTAAGCGCTATTCTTACTTGAAAAGAATTCAGGCATCAGACAAGGAATGGGTGAAGTTGCAGGGAAAATTCCTCCTAAATGGTGTTGCTTCAAGAGCCATTATATTTATAGAAGGGCCACCACCGGGTACTGATATCCTTGTTGATAGTTTCTTAGTAAGACGGGCAATGAAAGCTGCAGCTTCAGTTCCACCAAGTGATGAGGTCAGTATAGCTAAAATCTTCCCATAAATATTGATCTATGAGATGTCTATTAATGATACTGTTTAGTTTAATGAACAGAGAAGCTGCAAGCATAGGTTACAAAATTGGTAATATTAGGATTGTTTAGGGATGATATGGCCAAGATCTATTTGATCAATCGGATTGGATCGGTGAAATAAAAGAAAACTATTTTATGCTACAAGAATCTTTCTTTTTTGAAAGAAGAAACTTTTTTGCATTGATGGAATGAGTAAAGAAAATTATATTAACAAATTCTTTTGCCTTCATAATAGTTAAAATAATAAACTTTCAAAAAAGATGAGTACATAACTGTCTGCAATACAAAAGAGTTAAAGCTGCTCCACATATAGTTCTGATTATTTTGAATATAGCGATGGTTCCCATTATAATCCCAGGGCTTCTGTAATCACCATATCGGAGAAGTATTAAATAATACAAAGACAATTAAAAAGTCTTTAATTAAGTGAGTGCTCATGGAATCTGAGACATGGCAAATGCCACATCTTCTCTCTCTAATATGGTATCTCCTTAAGGTTAAGGCTTATTCTTTGTCTCTTCTTTGTTCTACTAATGTTGGACAACAAATATTGCAACAGTGGTGGAAGATGACAAATATGATGTTTGTAGTGAATAGTAAAAACAATAGCAGCAATATCTCCTTTAATTCACACCTACAGTAGCAATGTCTTCTTCTGTTGCTCCACTCATCTTTTTTTTTCCCCTTCTTTTGAAGTTGTCAAATGGCGTATAGGTGGCCAACTTTGGCTGAGTTTAGTCAACTCAAGTGATTTTTGATCAATTTTCAATATCATATCAGAATTGGTGGACACCATGAGCTATGGTTGCAAGAATATATGGTGAATGATTTAAGTTCCATTTGATGTAATATTGCCAATACTTGCAAGATGAGCTCTTGGGCTTCTGAAAATAATTCATGACAAATTATTGCATGGAACTCTCCATATTTTGGTTCAATGACCTTTTACAGTCTTTAAAACCTTAAGAACACATGAAACCTAGAGATGCTTTTCTGTATTTTCATTTAAGTAATAACCAATGGTTGGAATTTTCATTTGTCTCTTTGTGCAACACTGAAGAAAGGAAATTTGATGTTGACCAGACAGAATGTGGAAGTCTGATTTATGCAGGCTAATATAAATCAAATTCTGGATGAAGCTACTTGCTTAAAAATATATGTAGCACTTTTTTGTTATAAAATGATTAAGACTTTGATCCTTCCAGTCTTTTATTGTGCTAAAGCCACAGCCAAGTACATACCGTAGTTACGATTGCATATTTATTTGACAAAAATGTTTTGATGTACGTGTGATTAGCTTCAGCTGACTGAAAAATAGGTTGTATTGTAAATTTAAGTGTCACTAACCTTTGTTTTCGAACATACCTTAAGCCTATATTCATTTTACTGAAAGACAAAATACTGCAACTATGCCTATGGGTGTCTTAGCCATTCACCACTGGTTTATAGGGAATAAGAAAGGAGCTAATACAGTAATATAAATTGTTCCAGTCTGTTAAAGATGACTCTAGAGCTGTTTGATACTCAAGTTCACTGCAAACAAGTGCAACAACAGGATCAACAGCAAAAATCAGCATTGATGTCCTGACTATTTTGTCTTTTCGCCCTGTGACACTGTGCTTCAATCTTCCTCATACTAAACAGTTTCATCCTGTGACCCCTGTCAGTTTCCTTCCTCGAGTGCTTCTGAAATAAAACTAGATGGAATGGTCTAATGTCATCTAGAGTCGCACATACATAATCTATCATGAGGCCCAAGTCATCATTATAAAACTCCATATCAAATGGGTCTATCTTGGGTTCTATCAAAGTGGTTAGTGACAGGCCACTCATTGCTATTTTCTTTTTTTATAGTATGAACCCTCCAAATTATAGCCAACACTCAACTGCAAAAGGACAATTAATCAGTTATATTAAGGTAAACCCATTTGATTGAGGTGAAGAAATGACAAATTTTAGTTCTGAATTATGTTACTAGGAGTCATGTTATATTGTGAAATGGTGGTTTCTCACTAGACTAGTCAACATGACATACATAAATAAGTTGACATATATGAATAAGTAATTAATCACAAATTAATAGGAACTATCCTGTAATCAACTAATCATTTTAAAATGACATTGGTTGCGCTTTGAGTAGTTTGTATCTAGTCTTATTATTACATTGTAAACATATTTCAACGGCTCATCATGGGTCGTAAAGTTGTAAATATATTGGTATATAGAATTGAGATACTATCCATAGTGACAATGATATCAACTGTTGCATCACAGAATTTGGAGGATAATATGTGTTTTCCTATGGTCTTCCAATTTAATGAGCTAGTATAAGGGAGCTAGCCCGTTCAGTGAACATGGCTTTCAGTCTTATCATTTTTTACTAGATAGACTTAAAGAAGATAAAGTGGGTGACAGTTCAAGTGAGACTGGTTATTGGAATTCTCCCTATGTAAAACTATGCATGCATCCAGTGATGATAATAATATCCATAGGAACATGGCTTCCAGTAAATGAGAGATGCTCTATTTTTCCTCATAATTGGGTATGGCCGGTCACCTTCATCATGAGGTCTATACAGTGGATTGTACATAAAAGCCAAAAAATGTAGGCTCTATTCTCCATCAATTTTTCATCAATCTTTTTATAGTTTGTTACATTGTTGCTGACCATTTGTACTACAAAGGAACTGGGTTCAATCTCATCTATCCAAGTTTATTAGATTCTAGAAGTACCATGTAAGGAATAAAATTTTGGATATCAGATCCATACTAGTTGATGGCTGGACTGGTATTGGTTCAGTCGATGTCGATGTATCGGTAGACACATGGCACACTGTATATGCAGACACACAGCACACCGACATGTACCAAGGTACTATGCTGCTAAGGGAGGGGGAGGAAGAGGAAGGAGGAAGTAGAAGGGGAAGAAGAAAGAAGGGAGGAGGAGAGGAGGTGGAGGAAGAGGAGGAGAAGAAGATGAGGAATACCTGAAATCGTGGCCCTGGGATTGTGGCGGTGATCGAGTGATACCACAGAAAGGGAAAATAGGCTGCGTTGGGGGAGCCACGGTGGTGGAGCAAAAGTAGAGAGGGAGAATAGGCTCGCAACCTCTCACGATACCTAAGAAGCATGAGTTCAGGTCTTTTAAGGCGAAAAAGGGGTTCAAACTCTTTTAGACAAAAAAGAAAAAAACTGGTCCAGACTCCCCGAAATGAGCTGATCAGTGTCTCAATTGTCAGCTGCTTTTTCTCTCTCCTCGCCTCTCCCGCCCTCTCTCTATCTCTCTCTCACACTTTCTTTCTCTCTTTGACATGTCTCTCTTCCTCATCTTCCACCTCTTGTTCCTCCTGCTCTTCCATTTGGCCGCTGCTTCATCCACCCTATTGTGTCACTGTTGCCGCTTCCTCAATATTGTCACCACTTCCTTTCCCTCTGATACACTTCACTGTCTCCTTCCACCTCGCCAGTTCTCCTTTTCCTCCACTTGTCCCTCCCCTCCTCCCTATTCTCAACCTCTTCCTGGTCTAGACAGTACTGACCCAGACTCACTGGATCAAAATTTTAAACCTTGCTGAGGAAGGTCAGTATTCTCAGCATTATCCCTGATACAATATTGCTTATTCCATGAAGTTTCCTTTTGCTACCGATGATAATTTGAGAATGCTGATATAGCTTGACATGGTATTGACAAAACTAGGGTAGACTATACTACATTTTGTCATGTTATTAAAATTTCATTTATTGTGTTCCTTAATCATGTTTAAAGATATGATGGATGTTAATTTTAGGTTCAACACATGCATCGAGATAAGAGTTTAACATTTACATGGCTGTGATGGTTGACTGTCTAATCATGAGGTTTTGCTTTATCTCAGATGTTACACTATCGATATGAATAAAATACCTGCTGAATATTGTCTTCTATTTTCAGGGTTTCAGAGACAATATTGATTCAAGGAAGGTTGTCAGTACCAATATTATATCAAATCATGATTTTTCCAGAGGACTGCAGTCTTGGTCCCTTAATCTTTGTGATGGGTTTGTTGTATCAGGGGAATTTGGTCCTTTAAAGGGTGTCACTGCAAAAACTGGATCAAATTATGCAGTCCTAACAAATCGATCTGAGAGCTGGCATGCTTTGGAACAGGACATAACGAATAAAGTTTCAACTGGTTTAACCTACAGTGTCTCTGTCATTGTTCGAATTTCGGGAGCTCATCAGGAACCTTCTGCAGTCAAAGCAACACTTAAGCTGGAGCACCTGGACTCCCAACTGAGTTATATATCTGTTGGAAGGTTGCAGCTCTTGTAATTAGAGAATAACTGCTTTCATGTCGATATCAGTTTTTCTTGGTTTTAGAAAGTTGAAAATGGCTATTTCTGCAGGGCTATGGTGTCGAAAGAAAGATGGGAAATGTTAGAAGGCTCATTTTCATTGACTAGCATGCCAAAATGTGTGATTTTTTATCTGGAAGGACCTTCTGCAGGTGTTGACTTGCTGATTGATTCTGTTGTAGTTTCTTGCTCTGATGTGGAACATTGTGAGGTATGAAATTATTGTCTTAGAAGTTAAATCTAACTTCAATCTTTCAAAATGCACTAAACTTTTTGAGATCCATCAACATACTGGTATGTTAGTTTGGTGACTTCATGTGCCTGAGATACTCTTTGAGTATAATCTGTATATTTCATGTCAACTATTCTACAATGAACTTACCTAGTCACTTGTTTTGGAGTATCATGGTTCATCTGTATATTATTGCATCTTGGCTAGGGCCTTTTTTGTTGCTTGTAGTTGGGGATTCCACTGCAATGATTGGTTTGATGTAATTAAAGATGTGACTGCCTGAAGTTATCATCACCCCAAAAGGAGTTAGAAAGGGTTTGAGATACAAATATGCAATCAGTAAATAATTCAATTTTAAGTTGTTATAGCCTCTAAACTTCCACAGTTGAATATAACATCTGTTTCTGCGCTGTTAGTTTGAGGAAAGTTTTCTTCTTTTTTTCCCTGTCAATCTGAACAACTGCAATACCAATCTGCAGCAGTTCAGGACTTCAGGTTACGTATGCCTATTCCTTGACAAGCTTTTTAAGTGACCATTGATCAATGCTTGCACCTAACCACATTTTAGCCTATTCTTAAGACCCTGTGTTTTTTGGTTACAATGTATATGGCCATCTTTGTTCCTCTGTTACCATCAGTATCTTATTCCTCACAGTTCAGCCATTTTTGTTTGTGTTGGTTTCTGTTCTCATCCAACTTGCTTTGATAGGTTAAGCTATCTATCTATTTATCCTTCACTCTGTGGATTCTACTTTTCAGTTTTCATGATTAACTTATGTGAAAAAAGAGAGGATAAATCGTGTGAAAGACAATCACCTCGCCTACTGGTTTAGATGTGATACTTGACATTGCTGTTGTGCATAATGGCAATGCTTAGTTGAAGTTTGTAGGGAATTAGGATTTTAGTTACAGTTCTACGTTAAGGTCCCTTCTCCTGATCTTTACTCTTTATCATTGTATGACTTTGCTTTTCTGGCTTTTGTTTATTCATGATGAAAATTACTTTTGACATTTCTTTTCCATTTGATTTCTAAACAAATCCATTCCTGAAGAAACAGAATTTGCAATAGTTGGGATGATGCAGTATTTAAACAAGATCATATGTTACACACTTGATTTTGCAGGATGTTTCACATGGAGCTAATATAATCAGAAATAGCTCTTTCACTGATGGCCTTAATTGGTGGAATCCTCTTGGCTCGTGTAAGCTGAGCATAGGCACAGTTCCAGAGGAGTTCCTTCCCTTAGCAAAGGATTCTGTCAATCACAATCAACCAATAAGCAGCCATTTTATCCTCACTACAAATCGCACAGAAACCTGGATGGGCCCCTCACAGATAATAACAGACAGGATTAAGTTACACGTAACCTACCAAGTTGCTACTTGGGTACGTTTAGGTTCAGGAGCAACTAGTCCTCATCATGTCAACGTAGCACTTGGTGTAGACAACCAGTGGATCAATGGGGGGCAAGTTGAAGCTAACTCTGACAGATGGAACAAAATTAGAGGATCATTCAGAATTGAAAAAAGACCATCTAAAGTTATAGTTTATGTGCAAGGTCCTCCACCAGGTGTCGATTTGATGCTGTCAGAACTGCAGATATTTCCTGTAAATAGGAAGGCACGATATAAAGTTCTCAAGGAAAAAGCTGATAAGGTATTTTCAGTCATAAGATTTTTTTCCATGATTGCAATTATAAGATAGAAATATTTATATTTCTTTGAAAAGCATAATAATATTATTGTTTCCTAAACCCGTGCTTGTCAAATAATGTTATTTTGCACCTTTTCCTGCAGATACGAAAGCGTGATGTCATCCTTAAATTTTCAGGTTCTGAGAATGAAGGTCTTGTCGGTGCATCTCTGAAGATTAAACAAATTGACAACTGCTTTGCTTTTGGGGGTTGTATCAACAGATCAAACATTGAAAATGAGGACTTTGTTGATTTCTTTTTGAAAAATTTCAATTGGGCTGTGTTTGGGAATGAGCTGAAGTGGTACCATACAGAGTCACAACAAGGAAAATTCAATTACAAAGATGCAGATGAGTTATTAGATTTCTGTCACAAACATGGTAAGCAGACAAGAGGCCACTGCATCTTCTGGGAAGTAGAAGATGCCATCCAGCCATGGGTGCGATCGTTGGACTCTAATGATCTAATGATAGCTGTTCAGAACCGTATCAGAGGGTTACTATCTAGGTACCGAGGCAAGTTTAGGCACTATGATGTGAACAATGAGATGCTCCATGGATCTTTCTATCAAGATAGGCTGGGAAAAGATATCTGGGCATACATGTTTCAAGAAGCCCATCAATTGGATCCTTCTGCCATTCTGTTTGTCAATGATTATAATGTAGAAGATGGATGTGATTCTAAGTCCACTCCCGAAAAGTACATTCAGCAAATCCTTGATTTACAGGAACGAGGTGCACCTATAGGAGGGATTGGTATACAAGGTCATATCAGCCATCCGGTTGGAGAAATTATATGTGATGCACTGGACAAGTTAGCGATACTTGGTCTCCCTATTTGGTTCACCGAATTGGATGTCTCTGCAGAAAACGAATATATTCGAGCTGACGACTTGGAGGTTATTCTTCGAGAAGCCTTCGCGCATCCTGCTGTCAAAGGCATCTTGCTCTGGGGATTCTGGGAATTGTTCACATGCAGGGATCATTCCCATTTGGTGGATGCTGAAGGCAACATAAATGAAGCTGGTAAAAGGTACCTTGCTCTGAGGCAAGAGTGGTTATCTCATGCTGATGGCAACATTGATACGCAGGGTGAATTTAGATTCAGTGGATATCATGGTGCATACACTGTGGACATTGCTACTGCTTCCAAAAGGATATCAAGGTCATTTATCGTTGATAAGGGAGATTCTCCTCTTGTTTTGACCATAGATAAGTAAGTTGTACATCATCACTTTTGATGCTCAAAGATGCATTATTTCAGGAACTTGTAAAAGAAAACACTGCAGAAAGGATTCATAGATGTGTCAGTGGGATTTGTTTGTACGTAGGTGAGCAAATGAAGGCTTGTTGGTTTGTTGAAAAATAAAACGAGACCTGCAGAAAAATGATGCAAGATTCTGTCTTGCCTTGACATTTACATTCATGATACATGTATATATATATTCTTCACCATCATTATAACTTTGGTTTGTTTCATTTAAGGCCTCAAAGTTATGGATGATTAGAGTTCTTGTTTCTGCTCTACTGGACAATGAGAAAGTAATTTGTCCGGAGTTAAATCTGGAACACTTTGTCGTCAATGAGTTATTGCAAGCAAAATTTGTGTGGTGTGTCAATCCCTTGGAGACGATTGAATAGGTCTTAATCTTTCCAAATCTATGATAGGGTATAGTCCAATTCATTCCTTTGATCTCATAGCATTGTCAACCTATTAGTTCTGACTGTAGTGGTTATACTCCATCTAATTATAGATTATTTTTTGTAATTAGTTATCTTTTTAATATTTTGATTCTTATATTTTAAAAAATTATAT
Organism: Musa acuminata AAA Group; assembly: GCF_036884655.1. NCBI lineage: Eukaryota > Viridiplantae > Streptophyta > Magnoliopsida > Zingiberales > Musaceae > Musa > Musa acuminata. The sequence continues at coordinate 13,786,550 of NC_088327.1, read as the reverse complement.
TGACATCCTTATGATTATGAATATATTGTACGTGTTTTCATATATAAAAATAATAATAAAATAAAAAATAAAAAGATAATTTTACTATCTTCATCATTCAAAGAATATTAATTTCACAAAAGGATAATTTTTCTTGCCTTCGACGCCCTTCGACGTCGTCCCCAGCTTCGTTATTTTCTTGAATGGCCTAAAGACAAGGACAAATGTGACAAATACAAGGACGAGGATGAGAATAACAAAATTGGAGGGGAGGACAAAGTTAAAAGCTTTCACAAAATTATTCTTTTATGAAATTAATATCCTTTGGATATCTTTTTATCCCTTTTAAAACAAAATTTCTGTATTCCATCAATAGAGTTGATGACGTGAGAAAAAACAAAGTTAAATATTTCACTTTTGTAACTACAATCATATTAATATAACCTTTTAAAATATCGAAATCGAGATACTAAATATAATTAACTACATATGATAATATATAATTAGCTCGGAAAAAAAATCTAAATTGGTTTTACACTGTAGACCCGTCTTAGGTTTTTTCTGTGTAATACGATTGGTAATTTGATTTCTTGGGAAGTTGATGAATCATATGGAGGTTAAAATTAAAACAAAACTGGTCTAATGAAAGACAAATTGGCAATGCTTGTGAATCAAATTAAGAAAGTATTAGTCGTGCTTCTAAATGATGTATGGTATGTTTAGCTTGCAGATAACATCAAGGACAAAGACAAAGAGCATGCTATCGTTAATCATTTAACATTTTGTTTTGCCTATCAATAATAGCTTTTTTTGAGCGGAGGGTAGCATTGTGGTTGAAGAGAACATTTACTAATGATTTGGATGTGAAAAGCATTAGTCCTCTATTTAAAGAGGACTTGGACTTTCTTTGGGAGATGAAATCCTCAAATGTTGATCAAAATCCTGCCAAAAAAACTCAACAATAATACTCCTATTCCAATGAACTAACCCTTTTTCTTCTGCTTTTGTGTGCACAGAAAAGAAATCACAATCAATCACATATTGGGGCTGCATTCTCTGGAGAATTAGCCTTAAAGACTGTTCTTTTTTCATTTATCCATTGATATGATTAATTACAATCATAAACAACATCATCAGGAGGCTCATTACTAAGTGAACAAAAATTATGCTTGCATCATTTAGAAATGTCTCATTCTGCAGGTGATAAACTTGGGAAGTTTGTCCATGGTGTGTGCTAGAGCACTCTTAAAACAAACAATTCATCCCACTTTCAATCCACAATTTTCTCAATTACTCCTAATGTGGGGTAAGAGAATCTAATTAAATAAAAGATAGTAAAAGAGAAGAAGACGAACAGAAACCTAAATGAGTGCGAACGCTTTCCACAGAGAAACCTTTCCCAACTGTATAGAATCATGCATTAGAATTCAAACATCATGTCCTGCTCAACGAAAGCTACTTGTAAATGTGGCTTTCAAACAGGTCACTCTCCAAAACTCATGGAGAACAAAGTTCATGTTGGTTTAATGTCGTTGATGAAATCACTGACCTTCCTAAACCAATTCATGATGTTGTGATGATCCTTCAGATATAGCCAAGATTGGAGAAAAGGGAAAAGCCTTTTACTAACTCCACGTTCTTCTAAATATATACAAAAAGCATCCCTCAATTGCTGGTCCAACGCCCTGCAAATTCAGCCAGAGCAGTCATTTGAGGAGAAAAAGGTAAAATCTGTTCATGTTTTCAGTTGAACTAAAACACCAGATAAAGAAAACCTGATAACTCATAACAGGTGTATTTCAGAATAAGCAAAAATCGTCCAAGACCATGAGAATCAATTGGCTTTATATCTCCAACAATTTGGGGTGCTCACTTCAACAGACTGTTCACAGAAACTACTTCTATATTTCTATTTAAATTATTAATTGTCTTTCAGCTTTGGAAATATATACGAGAAACATCCTAGAAAAATGCAAGAGATAATCAAGTTTAGCCTAACTTGTTGAAAAAAATTGCAAATTGGCTCGTATGCAAGTGTTTGATACTGCAGAAATTATCAGTGGAATCATCATGCCTGTGTGCGGCAAAGCCTGAAAAAATGCGAGTTTTGATAGACTCAAACATATATATCAAACTATGTGCAATGTCTTCTTTCATTTAATGCTTAGGAGACATATGAATGCAATAGTCAGAAGAGGTGAAATGATTACTATTAGTGATACAAAGAAAAATCAAGGAAGACCTAAAAAGACTTTAACAGAAACTGCAAATAAAGATTTAAATCCTCTTAGCTTAACTAAACACATAACTTTTGATAGATCTCAATGATGGCAAAAGATCCATGTAGCCGACACTATATAGTTGAGACTTACGACCTTGTTGCTGTTGGTGTATCAACACAGAGTGCAAACTCAATCTAACCAACGTAAAAGTTTAGTTAGATTGACAGTACTAGCATAAGCAACTTCAACAAAAACCGAAACAAGCAAAAGGAACAAAGCCTAATCATGTATTCTATTTGTCTGCTAAAGAAATCCTACAATAGCTGCATGTTAAACATTTGCCAATACAAAACATCAAACCAGCAGGACAGCATGAAATGATAAATTCAAACATCTCAACAATCATAAATCATTTCAAATCTCATCCACATAAAAAGAAAAATGAATCTTGTAAGGCATATAAAATGCACAGCACCAATTCAAGTTAGGCTGACAGCCAAAGACAATGTAGGAATAACTTAAGCCATTAAAAAGGAAAAACTTAAGCCATTTTCAGCAATTCATCTTGATCAATTTTAAGTACAGGCAAGTGTGCTATCTTTAAAATATGGTGGCTAAGCAAAGGCAGCCAATAATGGTCATATGATGAAAATACTTACAGAGATCATATCATTGAAGGATTACCTTGAGATAAGTCAAGTCAACAACTTGATGATAACAAAATGCATGCACATTAAAGTTCTCAATCATCAGTCAAAAATATCTTGGTTCATGTCCATCTTAATCAATTTAAGTGAAGGCCAATATACTAACTTTCTGGTCTATGGTCAAAGCGAAAGCAGCCAACTACTGACATTTTCGGGCAATCCAGAATTACCTTCTAATAAAATCGAACCAACAACTTCAAATGTTTAAAGACAGAAAGGCGATAACAGATGAGAAAACAAGTGTCAGAGCTGCAATCATGCACTCAAGTTAGCAAATTAACGATCTACCTCAGACACTTCTGGACTATGTTTTGCACTTCAACATTATTGGTATCAACAATTTCATTCGATTCACTTTCAAAATCGGAGACCACAGATTGTAGTGAATCAGCCAGAATATATGTTAGTCCGAAAACTACAATATTAATCATCTCATCAATTAGGGCAGTCGAATTACACCAAGATCGCAGCTTTTCACAAGCATTTTACCACTGATACTGAAAGCAAACGGAAATCTCAAGCACACTTTCATCAGATCAGGGAAACAGAGAAAGACTAAAAAAAGTACAGTAATCAACTTACAGGAAGACGCGGCCCTGAGACAAATCAGGGGTTTGCTTAGAGATGAGGCACACAGAATGGATTCCGACGGCATCCGGATAAAGCCCACAGAGAAAAAGGAGTGAGTTGCTCCGCCCGGGCCTCGACACATTCACATAAAGGAAGAGCTCGCTGATGAAGTCATGGCCTCGATCGACCTCATCCTCATTACCTCCACCACGAGACGGGATGGCAAAGGCGCGGCGTCGGACCGATATGCTGATCTCTTCCTCCCCGTACGCCCTCCGGAGCACCGGCCCCTCGCTCCGGTCCAGCGCCCCCTCCACAACAGAGTACGGCGGGGGCGGTATCAACTTCTTCTTCTAAAGTTCATGCAAGAACGAGAGGTTAGGGACGAAACGGGGCCTTTATGAGGACAGAGGAGCGGGCATGACGTTACCGAGGGCGGGGTGATATTGGAGACTTCTCGGAAGTGCTCTTCAACGGAGCGGCGGAGCTCAGAACCCACAGCGGTGGAGACGGAGAATCGCCAACTCGAAGAAGCCAGCCGGGCGGTGGCAGCGAAGGCTTGCTTCCACATTGCTCCACTGAACCCGCGTTCGAAGACGAAGGGGTTTTTACTCCACTAGATTATATAATTACGCTTTATGGAAACGGAACGGGAAATAGGTCTCTCTCTTTTCCGGATCGGTGTTTCTGTCGGGTTCAGAATAAACCCGTATGCCAGGAAACAGGAAATTGGCCTTTCTCTTTCGGATCGAGTTCTTGTCGGATTCAAACCAAACCCGCACCGTTAAATATCGTGTTCAAGGTGTACTCGATCTTTCGAGCAGCGCCGGCGAAGCAGCAAGCCAAGAAACGAGGGCCTCCCCAAGGTGTGATAAAGAAGATATCTCTCGCTCACGTTTTGTCCTTTGTTTGGAGGTGCTATCGATCTAGGATTAGGGGTTCAACTCGAGGGATCTCACTTGGGTTCCTGCCCCGATTCGCCGTCCCATTAGGGTTCGACTTCGACCCCCACCTCGTGTTGGGCGGAACTTAGGTTCCTTCGGCTCGATCGTGGCTTGCTTCTCACGCTAAGAACGCTTAGGATTGGGCCGAAGAGCAATTAAGGTCAATGTGCATGGGTGTCCACATTCTATTTCGAGGCTACATTGGAGGAGGTAACTTCTAATAAAGCTTAATGAAGCATTGCGGTGGTTATGTGATTTATATATCGTGCAATCTGCGTCGAGAAGATTTTATATGAAGCAGCTTAAGCTCTTCTTGTTCATGCCATTTCCTGTTGTGCCAAGTGCAGATTTTGTTGAAAGAATTTTGGTCATGCCATTCATATTCAGTAATCATTCTTACATACTTAGGTTTCCTTAAAACTGGTAATCTTTGTTTTTATCCGTGCTTCTGATTCAAAAGATGCAGTTTATATCTAATGTGCTGATTATTCTATCATCAACTTGCATTAATTTCCTTCTTTCAGCTGTTCAGTGTCATTCGTGATATTGCGTCCCTTTGTGACGTCTCATTAAATAGATTCTGCGTCCACTTATTATTCCAGATATCTTATTTATCTTTCTTTTTTTTCTTTGCAATGATCCAACATTGTTTGGAGTTACTATGTCTTTCATATAACATATGGGTTGATCCAGCACAGAGCCTACAACACAACTCTGGTATGAGTCATTTTCCAGGAGGATTAGATTCTTTCCAGCCTGGTGAAGAACATCAATATATGCCTTCTAAAGAAGAGGGACAATGGCAGTGGAATAGAAATGACCCAAAGGGATCAAATCATCTATCTCAACTGTATAAAGAAGGCAGGTGCTGCTTAGCTTGACATTGAAAATCCTGTGCAATTATGTTACAATAGAGATTGCCATTTTTCTTGTCCTTTTGCAATATTGTTGCTACTTTTTTAGTTGGAGTATTTTTAACTTTCAAAACTTTGTATGTGGCCTGTGAATTTGTTTCACTGCACTCCATTTCAAATTCATCTCTCCTACGGCACTTGACCAAAATTTTAGTTGATCCAGTTTCCCAATCAAGTCCATTTCCTAGTTTATCACTTAGGTTAGGTTTTCATGGTCAAAACCATGAAATGTCTTGCACACTAATAATAACAAATATTTGATGAAACGATCTTGCAGTTATTTGTATGAACCTGTATGAATGAACAATACATAACCCATATTTAAAGCTGAAAGTCTGAAACCATCTCATAATAGACTTATTCCAGCTGATAAGGTGAATCATGTCATGGAACATATCGAGCATGATTGCTATCATGCTAGAAATTGGTCTCATAACACCTGTAATATATGCATCCATTTTTTCTGGCAAACAGGAGCAAAATAGTTGTTTTGGGATTTGCTATCTCTTGCTTCCTCGTATTTTTTTCACTGATATTAACTCTACCTTGATAATTGTCAAGGCGAGATGACAATATTTTGCAGTGTATATGGAATGAACAAGCAAGGGTCTCATTTTGCAAAACAAACCATATTCTTTATATCGGGTAATGTTTGGGAAACCTTCTCTTGTGCTAGCGGCTCACAAAGTTTTTTATGGAATCTGTTCAGATTAAGTTAGACCTAGGAAAACCTGAATTAAGTCGGAGGCTTTTAGCAAAGTTTGCATTTACAACTGTAGCTTCTACTGGAAGAAACTAGCAAACCGGCGCCTTTTCTTTTCTAGTCATGAAATAATTTCACATTTGAATTCTCTTTGCTTCAAATATAGTTCTGTTCACTCTTTCCCATGGTTGTTTAAAATTGTTTTGTCTGCTTACCATCTTTGAACTAAATGGGTGATGCATTTGGCTGTAGGCCAAGGAAGTGATGTTTCATGCTCTTTGTATGAAGGACAAGTGTCTGATACAAAATTAGGTATGGATATGCAGGCCAATAAAGACCCAAGAGCACTAGCTTATGAGGATTAGCTGGAGGCCAGATTTGAGGATAGCACTCTTCCTCAAACTTTTGAAGGTCTTGAACAAAAATTTCTTTATGATATTATGAACTTGACCAAGGAGCAGCAGGAAGCAGAGGACAGAGAGAATGCTAGACATCGAGAGGTAACTTCAATTAAATAGTTTTGATTTGAATACTTTTGATTTCTTCTTTATTCCCCCTTGGAAAACATGAAATAGTCAATCAAACACTAAGGATGAGCTCTAGCTCACCATTTGAGTTTCTTGAAGTATAATAGACCTGCAGACGCAAAAAGTTCATGTTTAGTTTTTATATTGGCAAACAGCAGATGAAATTTTAATTAGGTATTTTTGAAGATCTTTGACATAAAGATGGGGATATGATATTTGTAGGAAGTAGCAACCCTCATCGAGTGTTTGATAGTCAATGGGTTGAATATACTACTAAAAGACTCTTCAATGTGACACATGGCACTTTACAGACAGGTTGCTAAAACAGTTGATGAAAAGAAATTAATTCATCAAATAAACAATAAGTAGAAGAATGGCAATATTGGTTTTAGTTCTATATATCTTCAAGATATAATCAGTTTGTTTTGAAAAACTTGAAACTAGTTCAACACTACGAGATGTATTTTGCCATTTTATAGGTGAAATTTTAGAGTTTGGTAATTGGTGGTTAGTGACTTATTGCAAAAAATCATGATTCTTTGTATTTAAGTGGTCATTGTTTCAGGAGACTACGCAATTTCCTGCAGTCGCTTGGATAGAATTACTAGATGATGGTGATTTGAGGAACGTTGGCACAGGTGCACATAAAGTTAAAAGCAGATAACCTGCTAATAAATTATATTTTTATTCTTTTAGGCTTCAGTAATATCTTTGGTCTACCATCACTAATTTCTACCAGCAATTATAGTTTTCTGTGGGACTGTTACCTGGGTTAATCTGTACTGCTCGGGACAATTTATTGTCTGCTGGGAGTGTCTCCAAGATTTAGGGGAGTTCTTTGATGAATATTTTGCTCCATTTCTCGGTGTGCCACCAAGGAATTGATGGATAATTTGTGTGTTGGTGGAATTGATGGAATAATTTGTGTACAATTTATTGTCTGCTGGGAGTGTCTCCAAGATTTAGGGGACTTCTTTGATGAACATTCTGCTCCATTTCTGGGTGTGCCACCGAGGAATTGATGGAATAATTTGTGTGTGTTGGTGGAATTGATGGAATAATTTGTGTGTGTGTGTGTGTGTGTGTGTGTTGCTATGTTACACGTATAGGTGTCTTCTTGCTTTTAATGATAACTTATTCTGTCATATTTTAGGTCCAGCCTCCCATATCCTTAAGTTTCTGCATTGAATCGATTCTAAATGCTTGCACAAAATTTTTTTGAGCAGTATCCTGGTGGTCGTGGCTTTGGTTCTCATGATCATTATCCTGGTGGTCGAGCTTATAACTCCAGAGGCCGACATTTTTGAGCAAAGTTGCAAAAATGTTTCTCCTCATCCTTTGGCCTGTCATCACTGCTTGACAACATTATTCTGAAGACTCGTATGTCAGTAGTATTGATGAAGCACAAATAGCGTTTCTCTAAGCGGCAACTGTTCTGCTGAATGCCGATCATGTCTGGATATGGGTGTGTAGCAGTGTAGTGGATAATCTTCAAAATTTTCTTAGTGTATTTCACTGTGAATTACTTCAATATCATCACCTCGATCAATATATTTGTTCTGAACATGGTGGCAACAGAGCTCTAGACCTCCTCATCATAATTCTGGGCAGGCTTAGCTTCAGTTTGAGATTTTCTCGAATGATCATCAGGCAGTGTTTCTTTCACAGGTGTTAAATGCAACAGACCTTATGATTTTTTTTTGGGTTTATATTATTAATTTGAATATGTGAGCTTCCAGTTCATCTGCTTGGGTTATTATCTATTTATCTTTATTTATCCTGTTACTTTTTGCCTTTTGACAATCATATTTTTTTTGACTCAGGACAGTCGTGAGCATGCTGGTTGATCTTAATATATCAGCACTCAACCTTCGTCAAGGCAAAATTTCATATACGCCAGTGAAAGACCAGTCTTCTATTTGCGCTTTCAAGAGTGTAATTATCAAATTTGTCCCTCATGGAGCTATAAATTCTTTTGTCACTGGTATATTCATGGTGGATGCCTTTGAACTCAGTGTGCTACCATCAACCATATCTACCCCTAAAATAAGGTACATGTGATATTTTATATATGTTGGAATATTATATTTACTCTTTCTGGTATGCTGCATGATGACTCATAATTTCATCGAAGCCCTTGCCAAGTATTTTTTATCATATGTGCCCTTTGTAACATAATAAAATGTTCATAAATGACATTTTCCATGGGTACTGATGATATTTATAGAATTTAAGAATGTCCTCATCAAGTGTCACAGCTGTTACATTTTTGAAAATTTTACATGTGGACATTTTCATATTTTGAAGAGGATATGATATTTACTCTTTCTGTATATGCTGCATGATGCTTATAATTTCACCAAAGCCCCTGCCAAGTAATTTGTTTCATATATGCCCCTTGGAACATCAGAAAATGCTCATAAATTACATTTTTCAGGGATAGAATGTCTGCTTCAAGTGTTACATATTTGAAAATTCTACATGTGATATTTTTCATATTTTGATGGGAATATGATATTTACTCTATGCATACGCTGCATGATGAACCCCACCCTGCCAAGTAATATTTTATCTTCATATATGCCCCTTGATACATCATAGATTTTTGGAATGATTGTTGAGTTTTAGAACGTCCTCTTCAAGTGTAACAAAATTTATGTACTGGTTTTTCTTTTCCATTTAAGTAGCTAAGATTTCTCCAATAGATTAAAGATCTGGGAACCAAGTTTTCCACATTGATCACAGTATCAAGTTGGTCATTCAGTGGTGGTTATGCTCACTGCACTAGTTAGGTAATCCTTGATTCGATTGAAGAGGTCTGCATGTTTGCTTGATTTTTGTTGTCATATTCTGTATATGTGGGTTGTATATAATGTAGTCAGTCGATTTCAATTTGTTGACTGTTGGTCTAATTATTAGTGTAATGATGCTAGAGTTGCAATTGACACCCATCAGATTATTGTGTCTAACCCTCTAATATTGGACATTCGGATTGAAGCCTGTGTGACGATAGGTGTGGGGAGAAATTTTAGGTATTTAACTTTGAAGGATTAGATACATAAAGACTTGTATTTGATCTTCAAAAGAAGGAACAGTTGGTGTACAAGAATTAAAAATTTTAAAAAGAAAAAGAATGTGAGCTCTAATAGATGTTCATCAAACTAGAAAAAGGTGTCCCATTCCATCCTCATCAATAATGCATGGCCACGATACCAAGGAATCCAATGTTATGATAACATTTGTTTTGTAGCTACTGCACAAGGAGAGGAGCACAAGGCACTGTTTGATGGGCCTATGTCTCCTCTTGCATTCCCATTAGATCCAACCATCGTACGGTCACCACCAATCAATAGCTAGATCTTTCGACGGCCATGGCTACTAGAAATGTGATCCTAAGAATGTAAAAGATAGGTGTGTATCTTACATCGGGTTGGATCCAATTGGATGCAGATCGAAAAACCGATAAGAGATTGTAGGATCCTTAATCTAATTCCATCGGTACTCGAACGTCATGAATGAAGGATTAGGATCCGACCCATTAAATAGGTTACCGATACTCGAATCAGATTCGGATCCAAAAAAGTGGATTGTCTTCGTAGAATGAATGGATCAACCCTGACCCCATCATAATCTACCATGAACATATCATTTGTGTGGCAAGTGGGATCGTATTGTGCTGGTCACTAATTTCCGTCGTCTCATTATCTTCCAAAAGCTCTGGTCGGCTGCATTATTATTATAGCTAGAATTTAGCAGGTAAATACTCGTGAGCATTACTCTCCGTACTAGCTCGATTGTTTACCCGCTTCGTGATTGGACGCTGAGCTCGGAACCCTCACACGGCAGGAAACATGAGTCGGATAACTCGTATGCGACGAGATGCACAGGTAAATAAGCCCTGTTCTTATGATGGGACAATGGGCGGAGTGCCACCTATCACACGGCAGGTTTCCGACTCGCTCAATTTTCCACAGGGTTTATCTGCCTTATGATGGGAGACAAAAGGGGACCCACCAGGATTGGAGAGGGTAAAAGTTGTGGTTTAGTCCTTGTCCTGTGCGACCCGCATGCGTGGATGGAGATCCAATCCGCAGCGTACGATGCTACTCGTTGATCATCAAGTGGATGGAGATCCGGCTGTTTGAACGATGACAGCGGATCTCCGCCTGTTCTCGCCAGCCGAGCTGTCTTGTAACGACGGCTAAATCATTGGGAGCAGCATCCAACGGCTGTGATCTTTCCGATGCTCTTCCCGGCAGTCCGATCTTCCATCCCAACCACATCCCACGTTCTGGCCAGCTCACGTCGTGCGCCGGGCGCGGAAGACCAGATAATTCCGTCATCGCGAATCAAAAACGGCGATACCCGATGTCATACCTGACATCTCTGACCCATATGGCCCACAAGGTTCCGGAGTAACGGAGCCGGTACTCGGGTGGGGAATTGTTTGAAGAGTAAATTAAAAAATGGCATAGAATTCCTCCGCTCCAAGGGGGCGCCATGTAGGCGATGAGGACGCTGACGTGTCAAATATAACCCCAGTGTCGGATCTCGTTAGCATCAATCTTCTACGTAATATAGAACTAAGATGAGAGTTATATTGGTAACAACGAAGTGGCATTTTTGTAATATTTTTCTTCTTTACTCTAGTTTAAAATAGGTGGCCGGTCCGCTCGTCGTCTCGTCGCAGAGGAGCAGACGATGGGAGGGGTCGGCGACATGAGGCGAAGAAACTAGCGTTGCGGAGGGGCTGACACCGAATTCTAGATTCTGAACCGGCTGATCTCTTTTTCACCGGAGGGGTTTCCGGTGGAGTTCGATCTGAATCTGCGTGGTTCGATCTCTGCGGAGGCTCCGGATCATGGTCATTCTCCCTCGTCCTGGGGATGCTTGTGGCGATTCGGGGCCGTAATTCGACTTGAGGGATTGAGCTCGTGAGGTACCTTTCTTGTTCTTGGTCTACGCTATTCATCTGTTCCCAATTCGGGGAACAGTGAGAAGTCTGTAGATCTTTGAGTGTGAGTATGTTTCTTGTGATTTCATCGACAATTTTGGTTTAGCACAATAGGATTAGCTACTGGATCACATAGATCTTTTCGCGTCACTGTGTAGTTGTACGAGGAGGGACACTCCAGTTGCTCGAGTAGGTATAGCTGAAGTGGAATTGAAGCGAGTAGTTTGTTTCATTTTATATTACACGGTGCTTCCGATTATAACCTAATGCAGTTGTCATGGAGCGATTGAAAGATGAACTTTTTGAAATGAAATGTTGCAGAGTGGTCTTCCAAGAGATGGAATCTGGTGATGGAATTGAACTGGAGCCCGAAAAAGGAACTCTTGAGACAGATCCAAAGGCCAATGGATTTATGTCGAATATCAACACGGATGATGAAGTTAGCGACAGCGGTGATGCTGTCAAAGCCGATGGTGACAGCTCTGTAGATGAACCTAAAGTTACAGAAGTTGATTATCCTGGAGAGGGTAATGAAGGATCTGAATCTGCTACAGCGATCAAAGATTTCAGTCTCCCGGAGGTATTCACTTTCATTTGTCTTTTTCAGCTTCTTACTCTGTAAAAGAAAGTTAAGTGGATTATGATTTAAGGTGACACTTCTATGTCCAGAAATCAGGATCTGATAGAGGTGATCAATTAAAGAAAGCACAGAAGGAACAAGGTGGTCAGAATGGTCATTCAAAAGAATTCCAGAAGAAAAAACATGTTCTTTCACAGAGTGTTTCGTTTCCTTCGAAAGGTCATCTTGGCAGTAGTTTGAGGAAGGGCGCCACAGTTATGAGGCAGCCTAAAGATTCATCATCAATTACAAACGGTTTGCTTTCTTCTATTTCTATTTGGTTCTATGATATTCCAACCTCTCCTTGGTCAAATCCTGTGGTCTCAGTACAGGTGTTCTTCCTGGTAAGAAAACTTCCTCGGCTGCTGCACATGGCTCTCGGAGATCACTTGTGAGTCTTCTCTTTCTAATTAGCACCATAGACTGTTATATCTGTGGTGCATTAACTAATAATATGGTTATGTTTACTAAAACTTTCAACTACATTTTTGATACTAGCCCAAGAAGACTGGCTCGTTGGATGCAACTGTCAATGGTACCGAAACTGGAGAGTAAGTTTTGTGTATCAAAAGTCAAAACATCTGTTTTTTATTCACATTCTTTTATTTCTATGATTTTTATGATTTTTTCATACTCCTTATAAGACACAGACAATGATGGTCATACCAAGGTTTTGAATACTGGTGCGATACAAGTCTCATTAACATTTTAGATGGGTACCATATGATATCCAATACATCAGATGGTACACTGACCTATCTTGTCTGGTATCAGTAAATGAACATAAAAATAAAAATGAACAATATATGCCTTGGTATGAGCCATATGTTTTTATACAAATACTTTTCAATACTCAATTACAAGTAAAAATAAAAATGAACAATATGTGCCCCGGTATGAGCCATAATTTTAATGTAATTACTTTTCAATACTAAATTACAAGACTGCAATAGAACGTATTATTATGAAGTATTAACAAATGCAATGGCTCTCCTCATCCAAACCATGGTACTCAGGCCGATACAAAAAGAATAAAGATGTGATATTTTCATTATTTGTGTATCCTCTACCATTTTGGCATCCTACTGCTTGATTATTTATCACATAATTAAACTGGTTTCCTTTAGATCATTTTTGTTTGAGCTGCAAGGATTAACATGTCATTACAGGTCAATTGATGAGTATACAAAGCCCTTTAGGCACTTGTTTTCAGTGAAAAATAATGATGATGTTCACTCCACTACCTTCTATCTTTTTATGCTTGTTTATTAAATATGGCATGATTGTGAAAGTGTTACTTGTTCTCTATTTTCTAAATATTTGGGTTGATGTTTGTCTTTTCTAGTGGTTCCACTCCTTGTGGAAGAAAGGGTGCTATTTCTTGTTTCAGTTTCAGGTTGGATGAGCGTGCTGAGAAACGAAAGGAGGTCAGTCAGTGGATTGACTTTTCATCTTTTAATAAATTTTTCATCAGTAATTATTCTATTTCATTTTTTTCTCAGTTTTTCACGAAACTTGAAGAGAAAAATCATGCAAAGGAAATGGAAAAGACTAACCTGCAGGCAAGATCAAAGGTAACATCTTCTAGGGAATTTAAGATGATCTTTTTCTTTCTTTAGTCAATATCTCTGGGAAGCTTTCTCAGTTGAGCCAAGTTATCTACTAAGTTGTATAATATAGGAGAATCAAGAGGCTGAGATCAGACGGCTAAGGAAGAGCTTGACATTTAAGGCAACACCAATGCCAAATTTTTATCAGGAACCTGGTCCTCCGAAAGTTGAACTAAAGAAGGTGGGTATCTGATTCTGATTCTGTCTGTATCTGATTCTCTATTATGAATGGCTAAATATTGTAAACATAGCTTTAATGTATTAGTGATCTGTCAACATCCTTTACCAGGATTCTGCTCGGAACCAATCTTAGCCACACTTTTTGTTTATTTTTGTTTTTGTTTTTAGTTTTTCTGTATGCGCGTGTGTGTGTATTTGCATTTGCATGTGTGCATGTGCATCTGCGAGTGTGTCCATTGAGGAAGGTGTTATGGTTTTCTGTTTCTTTGTCCTCTTTTTAGATTATGTTACAGCTTTTTGTTGTACATACTTGTATCTTCAGTATGAAGACCATATTGATCACATAGAACCCTTAAGCAGCATGAACTTTCATTCTTGAAATGGAAATTTTTTTGCGATTGTGCACTTAGTACTGAGTGACTATAGGGTCTAACCTTAATCCTTGTGTAATCCTACAGAAGGTGGTGACCTTATCGTGGCTCTGAGAAATACGCAATGGTTTATGGAGGAAATTTGAAAGACTTTTGTAAAAGCCTCTCATGTTTTCATCTGCAAGACAAATGCTTTATTCCCATAGCAGAATGAGACAGGCTAGAAGAAGAAAGATGCACAAAACAGACTGAAGAAAGAAAGAAATAGAGGATAAGGACCTGCTTCCATAAGAAAATGATTTTATTTAAAATTGCATACCATGACTCGACTTTCAAAATAGCTGCCCACACCATATAAGACCGCCATATTTAACTATTGATCTAATTAGAGCTAAAAAATGATATGATTAATAAGAAATCTTTCTCACATCAACTTAGCTGTCCTTTGGATAAATTTTAGTCTTGTTAAGATCTTTTTCTTTAGATTTGAAGTGCGCCAAATTTTATTATAATATTTGACCTTCTAAATAGTCTCTTACATGGCAAACACGAAGAATGTTGAAAACCCTTCTCATCCATAATATTTATGCTAATTCTTTTTTATTCCTATAGTATTCTGTGATTTGACATCAATATTATGATATCCATGTTTTCCTTAAGTTTGTATTTGTTAAAAACATGTCTTGCAATTTATCTCTGGTCTTGTGTCAGATCCCACCAACGCGAGCTAGGTCGCCAAAGCTTGGTCGTCACAAGGCATCTGTTGCTGCATCAGACATTCCTTCAGAAGCTAGCATGTCATGTGGGAGCCCATGCTTGACTCCCTCCTCAACCAAGCTGAATGAAGCTGCTGCAACCAATAGAGGGAACTCGACTTCAAATATTCCCACTCAAAAATCACTTCCAAAACTTCCATCTCAGAAACCAAAAGTTGTGGCAACTGAATTGAAATCAGTTGCCACAAAGACAAAATTTTCAAATTCAAAGATCAAAGTCAAGAAAGCTGAAGTAGAAGGTAGTTCTAACAATCCAATCAAATCCTCTCCTGAAACTAGTGCAGTAATGGAACTAGTTCTTGAGAACAGAGTTGAGGAAGATGACCCCATTCTTAATTCTTCGGGTACTGGAATTTCTTCTCTGGAAGTGTCAGTGCAAGGTTGAGGGCTGGGCCTCCTATCCTATGTATTATTAGCTTTGTGCCCATTAGCAAGTAGCGGCACATCTGCAGCTTGAACCATATGATGTCTTTTCATGTTGTGCATTGCCTGTTCTCCAAGCGGATATTGGTTTAGTGGACTTTGTTTGGTTATGTATATCATTCATTGTTTTTCCTGTTTGATTCATGTATATACTTGGAGCACTTCTTCAGAACGAATTGGGAAGACTAGATAATTCTTGTAAGGTCTATATGCCATGACTTTGGACTTCTCATGTGAATGATCTAGTTGTTAACTTATGAAACAGAGTACTTATTGACCTGTTTCCCTTTTTCTTTTGTGTGTCCATATGTCATCCAGCGGCATCTCTTTCTCATTCAGCTGTTCTCTCCATCAACTTGGCATTAGCAGGTGAACTTACAGGCTAAGAATATTGTGTTGAGCACAATGTGTCTTCGATTGTTCATAAGCCACAGGTTGAATTTATTTTGTTACTTGACCACCAGGAAATTTCAGAGAAGTATGATGTGTTACCAGTCACCTAGCAGTATGCAATATGACATCCTCATTTATGTTTAGTCATGTTGCCTTTTAAAGTTAATATGACTTAACATAAATGAAAATCCATATAAAAAACAATTGAATTCATTTATGTTAAGTCAGATTACGATTGTTCAATATATAAAGAGGGCATGAGACCAATCCAATCTACTTCCATATTTATCATTGACTATGGTGTTGGAAAGATGAGAATTTGACAAAAGCCCCTCCTAAGTTAATGATAAGTTCGAAGATTTACTAAATGCAGTGAGAAAATATGAGTTTCTTTTGGATGACACATATAAGGGTTTTTATAAACGATCGTCAAACTTAGCTCATGATTAATACCGAGAATGATCACACAAGTAGTCCAACCATTATTAAGCTATAGGATCATGTATCGAATTGCAATTGTGGATAATAACTTATCTTGACATCGAGATCGATTATTATTTTAACCGAATGAATTTCTCTATTGATATAAGGTCAAGCATCTTTATCAATGATATATCTCCAACTTGGTATAATAAGAATGTGTCTATTAAGTCGAAATGTTGATCATAAAAACATGATATGTCACATATATATCATATCTCATATCAATTTATTATGAATGTTAGGATGTTATTATAATATCAAACATGGTGAATTATAAAAATTATCAATGTGATCTTGTGAATTTTATAGGTATGTAAGTATTAATTTAAAGGACAAATACAAAATTTATTGACTTAACAATTTACTTGGATATACAATTTTCTCATGAGAAAGATGACTAATCGGAAAAATATTTTCTAACAATCTTTTTTAAGAACATAAATAGGTTATTAAAAGAAAAAACGAAGTGTCCACGTGTGAGGTTGACGTGGACCGGAAGACTTTGGATGAAGTCTTTTATGCGAATCAATCAAAGGAGTAAAATACGAATTCTATTTGAGCTCAAATAAAAAAAGCTTATAATTGCGTTAACCTTACAGGTCCAATCAACACGGAAGCTTTCACGGGTGGCGTGGGATGTCATTGGTGCGAGTCACCCTTAAAAATTGAACGGCTGACTCGACTTCGGACGTATCTCGTCATTTGCGTCCCACGAGTCGGAGGTATACGGCAACCCCGAAAGCTTTGGCAGGTGATTCTGCTCAACCCCAAAGCGCCTCTTTATGCTGCTGCTACTTAGGGTTTCTGCCTGCTGCTGCTGCCGCCGCCGCTCTTCGCTGTTTGCGTCGCTCGTGCTCGTATTAGAAGGATTCGAACCTTTGACCAGGTTTAGGGTTTGGGTTTCCCGGACTTGAGAGGTTCCCTTCACCAATGATATGGGCCAGAGGTGGAGATCCAAGGGGAAGACGGCTCCTGCCGACGAGGACGAGGAGGCGCAGTCCGTGATTTCCCTTGGAAGCAGCGACGACGAGGAGGCGAACGAGGACCTCAGCCTCGCCATCGTCGAAAAGGCGCGGCAGCGCGAGGCGAAAAGGAAGAGGTCCGAAGACGCCCTTGGTCCCGTTCCCGCCGCCGAGACGCCGGCTCCTGCCGTAAGGCTTTCTTCTGTCTTCCCATCGTCTGGCGTTGCGGAGCTTGTCTCTGACCGGAACCCCGAATCTTCTGTCGGTGGTCTGACCTCCCTGACTCATGGGGAGAGGAAGAAGAAGCCGAAGAAGTCAAAGAAGAAGCAGCAGCACGAGGTTGAAGAGAAAAAAGTGGTGAGTTTTATGATTAGAGAGGCTTGCTTTAGGTTTACCGAGAGTAGAAAATTTTGGTTGAAAGAACGCTTTCAGATTAGGAACTCTTGGTCAGCTGCAGATTGGTGCTATAATCGATGAAGAGCAGCCACCAAGAAAGGGAGAGTCAGTGATCGCTGAGGCGAATGGAGTATCTGACAATCTGGTTTTTCGAAAGCTTCTTGTAAGTCCAAATAAGTTGCTTTTGTTTAACTTAGTTTCTGATGCAAAGGAGGACGGGGTTGACTTGATTTGTCTTTGGGTTTTCTGATAAGCGTGGGGTAAGGTACTTCGATCCTGGAGGGAATAATTGGGAGACTTGCTTCAATTGTGGTGAAGAGGGCCATATAGCTGCAAATTGCACAATGGAGAAGCGGCAGAAACCTTGTTTCTATTGTGGATTGTTTGGACATAATTCGAAGCAGTGTTTACAGGTGAGCTACCACACAGTTTTATATTCTTCTGAAGTAAATGTTAATTTGCATTGTCTTCTGCCCTTTTTTAGTTTGGATTGCCAAATAATCTCAGTGGAAATTGATTGACGGTGATGGTTACTGGTTACCTGCTCATTGATGGTCTATTATAATAACAGCAGGTAGAACTTTTGTGAGTAGTGACATGCTTGAGAAAGTTCCTTCAAGGAGTTAGTTTTTTTTTTTTTTTATAATTATGAGACAATAATTGGCAATCAAAGTCTTCACATGCATTCCTTTTTTGGTCTCAGCCTTATTAAATGTTTGAGTGATGGTAGATACGTTGTCAAGAAAAGTGTACTATTTTTGTAGTTCTTGCTAGTCATCCTTTTTATCCAAGTTGATCTTTTATTTTAAAGATTATAAGAAAATGAAATTAAGAGCTCTTTCACTTATGGTGGCATGAGCATTGTGCTACAGCATACTGTGTTATAAACGTGATATTGCCTTTTTAAGTTTTGAGGTTAAAAAGTTACTCATAGTTACATGCCCTGTTTGGTACAATGAGCTTGAATAATCCATTTGTATATGTGTGGAAGCCAAACTCTTTTTTCATTTTTTTTAGCTTAAGTTTTCTAAATTTATGAATGTACTTTGTAGTTTATTATGTGAAATTAAAACATTTCCTATGCATGTGTTGCATGATATGGATTAACAGATGGAACATATAATCATTGTTTTATTTTATATGCCATTTCAATGATCAATATCCTATGCGGTTCATGACATTTATATTATATGCATGCAAGTTTCAAATTACAGAAATTTTGGGAATACACAGTCCTTTGAATGCAGGGTGGTGGGACCTTATGTCTTGTTATTCTTGTAGTTCTATTGTTGTTCTATAGTCCTTTGGATGCAGCTTTTGAACTTTTTAAAAATTTCTGAATCTGTATGTGATCTATTTTTGAATCTTGCCAAAGTTGCAATTAGAGTTTCTGGAGAAGGAAGAACAATTAGGGGAAAGAGAAACCTTTAGCAGCTTTACTTTATATGCAAGAAAAGATGTCATATGGGATGTTCTAATGTCCTTAGGATCTTTCTGATCTATATATATTATTTCACGCAAGATCAAAGCAGCATTCTTGATCTTGGACTTCAAGACAACTGTTGGATTGTATGATTCATTTTGTAGAACATGTGATCATGTTAAGAGTATAATGTTTTGACCTAGAACACTATTTTCACAATGAGTTTGCTATTGAAAAATCTTATTCGTGTTTCCAATCAATTCTTTGAATTTTATAATGATTATTTTAACATGAGCTGACGATATAGCATCACCATTTTATTAAGATTTGATTTTGTTCCTTAAAGCAAAACTTCAGAAATAAGGGTACCTTTATTGAAATTTTTTTTCATTCATGTTCCTTTAGAACATCAACTTTGAAGTATGGTGTTTTTTGTGTTCATCATGTCTAGTTCTTGTGCAATGGCTTGTTTGCCTTATTGTTTCTCATGTTTCTTATTTATATCCAGTAGCCGTTTACTGTCCTACATCTGCAATATAATCCTTGATCTGATTCATTTCATCTGATCTAAGTTCCTTAAGTGTTAATCATAAAGTGTTGTACTCTGTTCATATTGATCTATACATTTGTCTCTACCTGGTAGATGAACTGGTATGGGGAAAATTTTTCCCCATCATGTGGGAGGCGCTGAATTCCACTCTGAAACTGCAAATTGCTGAGTTTCTGCCCTAGTGACTGTCCATGAGAAAATTTGCCTGCATTTGATGATGCAGATTTCCATCGACCTTTGTCTATGAATAAGATGCTATATCATTTTTTAGCCTGATTCACTTCCTGTTTTTTAGTCACTTGGTTGTCCAATTCTGGTCGTTTTTTTTTATTTTTGGGATCACCTCTGAGCTATATATTTCTTTTAACGTACCTATTTTTCTTGGAGGAAAGTCCTTTAGACTGCTTGATGAGTTGCATGTGTATAGTTTTTATGCCAGTTTGGATTAGGTATCATCTCTTACTGTTTTTGGTACTTCTGCTATTCCTATATGTTTCTTGCCTTGTATAGAATCTTTAAATAGTTTGTGCTATTATATGCTTTAGTTCTGCATCTTAAACCTATGTAATGTCTCTCAAGCTTTGCATTTGAAATTTAAGAGTCTTTTTTTGTTTAAGAGCCTTGTGACACCATTGACTCTTGAATTGAATTGAAAATGCAATGCCTCCCTCAAGGACCTTGTCCTTTGTTCTATGCCATTATGTTGATATTGACATATCTACAGGGACAAGATTGTTTTGTTTGCAAAAGAAAAGGCCATCTTGCAAAAGACTGCCCAGACAAAAATAAAAAGATCGTTCAGGAGTCTGAAATTTGCCTAAGATGTGGAGAGATGGGACATATTATGTCATCATGCCCAAATAATTATTCACCTGATGATTTGAAGGTTGGCAGTTCTTCAGTACCTCCTCCCTGTGTTGCTTTTTTAAAATTCCAGCTTTGGTCATCATAACATGCTAAACTTGGTTTGACCATTTTTTTTCATATAGCTTACCACTTATATATATTTCCTTTATGATTATGCTGTGTTTATTTTTTTGAGATTGCTAGATAGGACTGAGGTGATCATATAATGAAAATTATGTTTGATATTGTTCTCCATGTGCTATATTTGATATTGTTCTCCATGTGCTATATTTGATATTGTTCTCATTTCTTTGACAGGAAACACAATGTTATGTTTGCACTAAGTATGGTCATCTATGTTGTGTAGACTTCAAAGATTCCTGTCCAATAGAAATATTTTGTTACAATTGTGCCCAACCCGGACACACTGGCTTGGTAAGTTGGAAACATTGTAACTGTAATATAATGTTATTGGTATTTTATTTGTTGCAATGAACCAACCTGAGACAGCGCTGGCTATAACTCTATTCACTCAGGGGTGTGCAAAACCACGTGGCGAGAATATTTCTCTTGCATCACCAACTTTATGCTATATTTGTCATGAGGAAGGACATTTTGCACGGGGTTGTACAAAGAGGACTAAGGTCTATCAAATTTCTGCCCTATTTGATTTTTTTTAGACTTTTTTAGAATTCTAAATTTGTTTGTTCTGCAGTCTGCCAGAAAGATGGGCGAATCATCGACACCTCGAACTTTTGACAACAAGAATAGAAGTTCTAGGGGGACTAAATCTGTGCCTCGTGATTTTGGTAAAGGGCAAAGGAAAAAGAACTTGTTATATGAAGAAAGATGGAACATGACAACTGGTAAGTCAAAGATAAAAGGCGGTTGGATTGTTGATGATCCAGGTGATCTTCCTAGAAAGAAGTTTAGAGCGCATGATTATGCATCTCCCATGACATCAAGAAAAAAGAGTCATAGGAATTATTCAATAGGTTTTAGTGGGCATTCTTCAAATTCCAATACTCGTAAGAAATGGAAGTGTCACACGGGAACTTCTGGTTCTCAATGATCGGGCAAGAACCTACTACTGAGAATTTTCAGCATAAAGATCTGACAACTCACTATGATATCTTGGGAGAGCTGAACCTTGAAATCATGTCACCAGTTCTTCCATTTAGACACACCTGGAAAAGTGTTATACTTATTTTGCACCCAGCTACTCCTTGAAGAACTCTTCAATGCCTTTTCAAAGATCCTTGTCATTATGCTTTCAGCAGATCGAGAGTGCTTGAGAATCTCGATTACGGTAAGCATCAATTTTATGTGTGCATTTTTTTCCTTTGAAATTGAATTGGTATTTGAAGTCAAGTTATCAAAAATTTTGTTGTGATCAATACAAACTCATATTTGGTGCACAAAAAGCACATACATATCACATACAAATCGTACCTTCTACCTTGAGATTGTTCGTCTTACAGTTACCTGAATCTTTTGGTTTTGATGGCCATTATTCATTTGGAGGCAATATATATATATATATATATATATATATATATATATATATATATATATATATATATATATATATGGTTGCATGTAGAAGCAGGATTGGGCTACTGTTGTTTATACATAAACGAGCAAAATAGTTGAAGCCATGGTTGTGGAAGTGGTTTAAAATCTTGGGAACAGTCATTTGTTTCTAAAATATGTGTTGGCTCTGGTTGTTCAGTTTTCTAAATTTTTTCTTGTGAATTTGATTGCAGTTACCCTATGTTGTAGGATGCAGTGTTCTTAAAAAGTGTCAAACAATGCACTCAATCTTACAAAATATTATAGGATAAAAAATAATTAAAAATAAGAATTTCAATCAAAAGATAAATTTATATTATTATATCAAAATAAAAGCTTCTTTAGTTTTGTTTGATGTATTTCATTTTCAGTAGTTTTGTCGCCATTGGTGTGGCTTGTTAATTGTTCGTTTTGGGCGATGGATGTACTCACATGATTTTGTCCTTTAGAAATATATGAACTCCAAAAAGCATCTTTAAGGGTAAGGAAGATTTGACGGACTTATGAGTCATTGGTTCTCATACTCTTCAATCAATGTGGGACAAATGGCCTTATCACCTTTAAATAATTATATTTCTACAATCCCTCTTAGTGTTTTTTAATAATAACTTCTATCTACCTACAATTGTTACTGTATATGAAATGAAATTTAAATTGTTATTTCTTAAGTTACGGAGAGAGGAGAGAGAAGAATAGGAAGGGAAGAGGGAAGAGAGAGAGATGGAACAGCAGAGGGAGGAGGGAAGAAAAAGGACGGAAGAAGGGATGGGAGGTAAGCTGGAGGGAGGGAGGGGAGGACAGTAGTGATGATTGCTGTAAAGGATATAGGAAGAGAAGAATGGAGGTGATGGCGGACATCCATGGATACAGGGGAGGAAAAAAAAGAGAGAGGTGAGAAGATGAGAATGGGATGCCCAATGCTTCAGCTTGAGGTACCTCTTCATCTCACTCACCTGAGCGCATGAGCATCTCTTGACATCTTTTGTTTGCAACTTACAGTTATCTTTATTGGTCATTGCAACTTTAGTTGTGTTTCTTTTGTCTAACATATATATTACAGTTGAATTGTTCATCATATGCATATTATTTCTTCAGGATATGTCTGCACCGAACCTGGAGCAAGTGGGATATTGCATATAAAAACCCGTTGCTGCTTTTGCTTATATTAGGGATGTACATTGTTACATGTTATTCCTGCATGTAATCGCAGACTAAACAAAATCAAATCTCTGTTCAATTTATTTATTTCATCATCTTCTAAGACCGTCAGAATGTCAATGTAAAATGTTTCAGAGTGAGGATCATAAGATAAGTAATTCTAAAGAATATGGGTGATCGTTGTTGATGTTGAGGATGCTAATTTGCTTAGTTTTTTGCATCATATCTATCTCCAATATGCCCAGGTGTATTATCTTTTAATTTTCTCAGAAAACAAAGGTTTTTAGAAAGATCTTATGCACAAGTTAGGGTCTTTAAAGGTGCATGGAGAAGATTGTGTGTGTGTGTATTATCCAGTAATTTATTTAGTCAGTCCAACCGGAGCCGTAGCGGACTCTTATTTAGTGGGAACAATACTTCCTTTTTGTTTTCATATGCGAGCTTTATCTCATTCGAGGCTTGCCAATTCTTTTGCTTGCTGTATTCTCTTTGGGTTTTCAATCATGAGCAATGAAAATTATGATAAGTTGAATTGTAACGATAAAAAGTACATCTAAATGGTTGAATATAATGTTTTATTTATACATGAGAGAAGAGAGGATTTTTCTTAACTATCTAGCGAGATTTCCTTGTGTAGTTGAGGAATTTTTGTTATCATGTCCTCGTAAAATTGAGCTCATGTCAAGGATGCAAATCTTAGACCAATGTAATAAAAATAGTCTACGGGTGAGAGGTTAGTGAGTAAGTTTGTTAGTTGATCAATTGTATGTACGTGAGAAACACGTAGTTTATGTCTAATAATTTGATCTCGCGCGAAGTGGAAGTCGATAGTAATGTATTTTATGCATGAGTGAAACACTGGATTGACACATAGATAAGTAGCTCCAATATTATCATAATATTAGAAAGGTAGAGTTGACGTTGAGTTCTTTGAGTAGATTTGTGATCTAATTGAGTTCAACAGCAACAGTGGCGATGGCATGATATTCAGCTTCAGTCGTAGATCGTGCGATTATCTTTTACTTTCTAGAACTCCAACCGATTGGATTAGCTCCAAGAAAAATAATATACCTCGACGTGGATGTTCTATCATCAAAGTTCTCTATCCAATTAGTATCAACAAACACATAGAGATGAAGTAGGGCGTGTTTACAGAGAAAGAGGCATTGAGGGTCCCCTTAAGATACCATAAAATTTGTTTGACCATAGACCAATGTGTAGTAGATGACTAATGCATGAATTGTGATAATTTATTGACTGCAAATGAGATATTTGGATGGGTGAGAGTCAAGTGTTATAAGGAGCCAAATACTTATTGGTATTGAGTAGAGTTTGTAGCAGGATTTCTATCACATAATTTAAGTGATTCACTAGTAGAGAGGAGAGTTATAACCTCTTTTGTATCTTACATGTTTGTTTTTAATAATAAGTCTTGAATATATTTTCTCTGTGATAGGATGAGATCTGAAGATGTGAATATTGCTTCTACTCCTAGAAAGTAACTTAAAGTTCTTAGATTTTTGAAGGAGAGTCAATCGGTTAGTTGCTTTAGGAATGCCTAAATCTCCAAAGGATCATTGCCTATGACAATAATATCATCCACATACATTAGAAGATATATTGTATTTCCATTTTGTTATCATTAGGAATAATGAAGTATCAGACTTGGGAGTTGATAAAGCTCGTTGATGTCAAAAATGAGTCAAGTTCAGTATACTAAGTTCTTGGAGCTTGACGAAGTCCATAAATAGCTTTTTGTTATTTACAAACATGCCTCGGATACTAGGGATGAACGAAGCCAAGAGGTTACTGCATGCATACATCTTCAGTTAGAGTCTCATGTAAAAAGGCATTGTTAACATCCAGTTGTCGTAGGTGCCAACCTTTTGAGATGACCAAACTCGGATTGTTGTGGGTTTAACAATGAGACTAAATATCTTTGTGAAGTCAACACAAAGTCGTTGATGAAACACTAAACCATTTGACTACTAAACGTGCTTTATATCTAGTAATTGACCTATCTGGGTTCCGCTTAATTCGAAAGACCCATTTACAACCGATGATGATTTGTGTGTGATGAAAGGGTACTAAGGTCCATGTAAAGTTATGGAGGAGGGCATCATATTCTTCACACATGACTTTATGCTAGTGAGGAGATTTTTAAGCTGGAGTAATTATGGTGGGTTCACTAGTCTCAGGAGAAGAGTTCGTTATAACATGTAGGTCAAGGACTTGACGTGGTTTAGAAATATCACTTTTGGAGCGTGTTGTCATTAGATGTCTAGGGGTTATGAAAGTGGTAGGTTGTGTTGTTGGTATAGTCGGTGGTGAGTCACTAACACTGGCCAAGCCAGTTTACAGCACGTCAATATAACGATGTCTAAGGGAAGATGAAGCCAGAGGCGATATTGATAAGGGTATTACTTCATCAATATGGAAAACCTATGAAGTAGGGAGTGGAGGAATAATGGAGAGAGTGAGGAGTTGTTGAACTAGAAGAGTGTGTTGATCCTGAGGGTAAGGATTGGATGGTATTGTGGGAGATTTGTGGGATGAGATATGAGAGATACTCCATTGATGTATGTTTGTTGGAGTAGCTTGCATAATAGGATACTCATGATTTTAAAAAGGAAAAGAAACTCTATAAAAATAACATGACGTGGTATAAAGAATTTTTTAATTTGGGGTTCGTAGCATTGGAAAGCGTTATGTTCAAGAGAGTATCCTATAGAAATGCAAGGCTTAGATTGTGGTGTTAGCTTATGTGAGGCATAATGACGTAGCCATGGATAACATAGACAACCAAAGATTGAGTTTCTGGAGGTTTGGAAGCTTGTGGAATAGTTTTTCAAATGGTGATCGGTATTAGAGGACCGTAGTAAGCATACGATTAAAGAGATAGATTGCAATTTGAAAGACTACTGACCAAAAAGTTGATGACATAGATGTTTAATGTAGAAGTGTGAGACTAGTTTCTACTATATGTTGGTGCTTACATTCGACAGAACCAACTAATTGAGGAGTATGGGGGGGGTGGACTTGAGGTGTTATATACCATAAGTTGTGAGGTAGGATGTGAAGGTTTGATATTCTCCTTCGCCATCAAAGTAAACTATTATAATAGAAGAATGAAAAAATTCTCGACCAACTTTCTAAGGTTGGTAAAGATTGTTGAAACTTCATATTTATGGTGGAGTGGATATAACCATATGTACTTAGTGAAATAGTCTACAAAAATATATAAAATCTGAATTTGTCAAAAGAAGATATTGAGACAGGGCCCCAAACATCGATATAAATAATTTCAAATGGTTTAGAGTAAGATATGGAGGATGTTCCAAAAGATAGTATATGACTTTTATTGCTACGATAAGCATCACAATGTATTATAATGCTATTGGTATTAAAGGTAGGAATAGAATAATGAAAAAGTAATTTTTGTTGGATAAAGGATGAAGGGTAACTAAGACGTCAATGCCACAAATCAACTAGAGCTACAACTGAAGAGTGAACAGTGGGCTGGATTATTTACGAAGCTGACGATCACTCATAAATGTTCTCTTTGTTTTGGCCTTGGACTAAGGATGCCCCCGTGCTCAAATCCTTAACAAGAAAAGAGTCAGGAAAGAATTTAATCGATGAATTATTTTGTTTACAGAATTGAGAAACAAAAATGAGGTTTTGTTTAATGTGAGGGACACACAAAACATCGAGTGCAAAGGTTGTGGTGAGTGAATTAAGCATCGTGGAACCAGTATGAGTAATGAGAATTCCTTTACCATCACTGATGATGATATCTTCATTTCTGCCATAATTATTGTGCATAGACAAGTTTTGAAGATCGAAGGTGATGTGATGAGAGGTGCCAGAATCCACAATCCAATTTGGTTGGCTAGTAGTTGGAGTAGTCATAAGATTCGCCTAAGGTCATCGGGATGAAGTAGGAAGTCGGGGTTGAGACCGACAGACTTTCGCAGTGTCCAACTTTATCGCTTAGCTGGCAAACGACTCTTTGTTGGCTTGTGAGGTCAGGATGCCAGGTTTGATGAAAGTTGAAGTTGTCACCTTGATAGTTGAAATTTGCCAAGATGGTTTGCAACTTATATCAAGCTTCTGCAATAGTTATACGCGAAGATATCAGTGGGGCGATGAACCTGGCAACAGAGGCTTGAATAACTTGGAGGATGAGATGATCTTGGTGTAGCCATAGTTTGTGGGCTAGATTTGGTGTCTCCTGACTGGGGTCTCTTGAGATATTGATCATTGCTAATGGACAACTGAGAGAGTCATCGATGTAGCCTAGTAAATCATAGCCAAATAGGAGATTAGAAAATTATGCACGCCAATATGCATAGTTGTCGTCTTTGGATAATTTGAAGGGGATGAGTGCTGTAGCATTGATGGTGATAAGGCCTGTATGTTGATAAGTGTTGTGATTTCCTATGGGAATAATAATTAGAGTGTTAGAGGTAGACGATGAAGACATTTTGAGGATATATATCTACAGGAGCACGAGAGTCGTCAGCTGTAAAAAGAGAGTCGAAGATGGCTACGACGAGGTGCAGTGGACCGTGCTTATTCTTGGGCATGGTTGCTGTAGTGATCAGGGAGGAAGAAGGCGTCAACGCAAATCGTCACATGAGTTCGAAGTGGGTCTCTCCTGGAGCTGCAACACCTTGATGTGCTTTGGTGTGGGTGGTCACTGCGTGCGATGAGGTGGCTGCAGTAGGTGCCATCGCTGATGGACGAGGTATCATCGTCTTTGCCCCTTTATGAGGTCTCAGATCCTTAAAGCTGATATCTTTATCGAAAGAGCAAGTCTTGAAGGGGAGGTGTAGAGAAGTAGTCGCCGAGCATCGTTTGGATCTGATCAAAAGATCATTGCTAAGAGTGATTGTTGTTTGCCAAGTAGAAAAGACGATCTTCGTTTTCGGTGCAAACGCAAGCACAGGATCAGATCGAGAGCAAATCAGTTGTCAAAAGCGTCCACAGCAATGTGAGGAGGTGGTGATGTTGCTTCAGCGATGGTTGTTGCAAATCAACAAGGAAGTTGTATTGTCGTTGCTGCAGTAACAGTAATAGCAGTAGGTGAGATGAGGAAGTTGTGGGTCGTCGATCAGCTTAGCTCTCGAGTGTATGAGAGTTGTTGACGGGCATCTCGCTGACCAGTTTAGCACAGGTGACGAAGATAGAAGGTCGTAGAGCAGCGGCGGATGTGACCAGAGAGGTACAGGAGTAGCCCGACGAGATGTGGCTGAGGTAGTTCTGTTGAGGAAGAACAGAGAGCATGATGGAGATGTCACGTAGGTTCTTCCTCGGAAGGTGACAGAGCTCAGCAAGGAGCGATTGCTCTCGTCGACCAACGAGAATGGAGCTTGCTCGAGGAAAGAGATTTTGATATCATGATAAGTGAAATTGTAATGATAAAAAGTATATCTAAATGATTGAATACAATGTCTTATTTATACATGTGGGAAGAGAGGATTTTCCTCAACTATCCAATGAAATTTTCTCAGTGAAGGAAATCTTATTTGTTATTAAAATAATTATACGTGTATATGTTTAACGGTGCAATTGGAAATGCTCTCTCACCCGTCAATGAATTTTATTTCACAAAATTGTTTCCATATCGTTTTGTGTATCGATGATGTTGTTGTTGTAAGTGAAACATGACGTCCTTTGATTTGCATGGAAAATCTAGAAAAATCAATTGGCCTAACATTCTTCATCTCATACAGACGGTCATATATTAAACTTTGGTTGGACATAATACTTAAAAGCATTGCATAACTTGGTCTTTACTGATGAAAATAATAGAAGATAAGAACAATTATTTAAAAAGTTTTATTGAAAAAGTAAAGAAGCTTTATTGAAGAAATGAAAAATACTTTAATACATTAACATGTTCCCTCTCCTATTTATACAGATTAGGAGGAAGGATTTATTGAAAAAGTAAAAAACTTTATTGAAGAAATGAAAAATGCTTCAGTACATTAACATGTTCCCTCTCCTATTTATACAGATTAGGAGGAAGGATTTCCCTCAACAGAAGGAAGGATTTCCCTCTAGAGAAATTTCCTCATATAGTTAAGATTTCCTCATATAGTTAAGGAAATCTTATCTTCTATCATGCCCCACAAGATTGCTCTTGATAAGGATACCAATATTGGATCGATGCAAAGAATCGTTTACAAGCGAGAGACTTTATGAGCAGGGCAAGAGCATATCGTTGTTGGAGCCTATTAGGAAAGGTCGCTAGCCGAAGACAAGGGTGAAGTTTCACTTTTCTCAGCGACGTTGATCGATGGCCAAAGGCAAGAGCATATAGTTAAGATTTCCACATATAGTTAAGGAAATCTTATCTTCTATCATGCCCCCACAAGATTGCTCTTGATAAGGATACCAATATTGGATCGATGCAAAGAATAGTTTACAAGCGAGAGACTTTGTGAACAGGGCAAGAGCATATCGTTGTTGGAGCCTATTAGGAATGTGGCTGCAGCGGCGTTGGTCGCTAACCGAAGACAAGGGTGAAGTCTCACTTTTCTCAGCGACGTTGATCGATGGCCAAAGGCAAGAGCATATAGTTAAGATTTCCACATATAGTTAAGGAAATCTTATCTTCTATCATGCCCCCACAAGATTGCTCTTGATAAGGATACCAATATTGGATCGATGCAAAGAATAGTTTACAAGCGAGAGACTTTGTGAACAGGGCAAGAGCATATCGTTGTTGGAGCCTATTAGGAATGTGGCTGCAGCGGCGTTGATCGCTGGCCAAAGGCAAGAGGAATACATTAACATGTTCCCTCTCCTATTTATATAGATTAGGAGGAAGGATTTCCCTCAACAGAATAGAGTGATTTTCTCATATAGTTAAAAAAATCTTATCACACACATTTATGATGACAGAAGAGCTGGGAGAGATTGCATATACGAGGGATGATGCAAGACTTTCGTTGGGATAACGTTGCTTGAAGAAGTCCTTGGTGTAGCAAAGTATCAGTGGTGATGCCTGTTCCTTAGAAGGCCATGGAACCTTATGCACTGGTAGGTAGCATAGGGTTCCATCAACAACAAGCATTCCAAGGAACATGCAATCACCACTGGTACTCGGCCACAATAAGGACTTCTTCGTAGTGCTGAGCAGCGTTATCCAAGTCTTGCATCATCCCTCGTTCCTATAGTCCCTCCCAACTCTTCTTGTAGTTTCTGTATGCGTCACCTATTGTGATTCGATGAGCCATATTCATAGAAAACCCAATCCATGTCCTGGTCTTGTCGCGATGTGTGCTTTTGAATCCCCAAGTCATATCTTTAAGGTCTCGTCTTCCTGTGCCCAGCATGACTATTTGTAGATCCTGATCGACAAGTCATGGCTTGATCTCGTAGACTCTCGATAAAGACAATGATAGAAACATCACCCCGGACTATCTTCGTATCATAAGAGGAGAGGAATCAACATTTAGAAGAAGATTAAATATCTTCTAAAGAATTGTCTTCATATCATAAATGGAGATGAACCAATCTTTAGAAGGAGATTAAATATCCTCTTAAGAATTATTTTGATATCACAAGAGGAGATGAACCAACCTTTAGAAAGAGATTAAATATCCTCTTAAGATTATTTTCATATCACTTGAGGAGATGAACCAACCTTTAGAAGGAGACTAAATATCCTCTCAAAAAATGTTTTCATATTATATAAGGAGAGGAAACAATGTTTGGAATGATCACAGATCAAGGACCGAGAATACTAAAAGATCAAGGCCTTAACCATAAGTACTTTATTCTAGGAGTTCTTAAATTTTATTTTTTTAATTAAGCATGTAGATTTTATAATCTTTTTTATATCTTATTGATTTTATATCATATTATCTTATTTAAAGAATTACAAGGGAATTCTCTAAATCAATTATATTTTTGATGAAATATTTAGATATAATATATTCATGAAATCGATCACTATCGGAGATGACACCAGGACCTCATCTAGAACGCCACCAACCTCTTGTGCCACCGCTGGCCTGTCGCCCGCAATGCAACCAGAGGGGTGGAAAGCAACAAGAAGTTTCTATGAAAGCCTCCACTATACGAGTGAAAAGTTTATATGAAATTAATAATTTAAAATATAGTAAAATTATTTTTTTATCATTTTTCATTCGTGCCCTTTTTGCATATGATTTTTTCTGTTGACGAAGTTAATAACGCGAGAAGAATTGAGGTTAAATATTTTACTTTCATAAATATAAAAATTTTAATATTATTTTTAAAGTATAAATATCGGATATTAATCTTAGCTAACTACATATTATCCCGGTACCCGGTATTTGTGTGTGTGGAAGTGAGCTTACGATTCAGATACAATCCCACCCCCACTGAAACCACAGCAGCCACAGCCAAAGCTTGCAGTTCCTGGTGTCGCGCAGTTCACGTTCCAGTCTGCCCATCTCAAGCTTCATCTGCCTCAGCCTTAATCCAACACCACCCCGACCTGCTGCTTTCTTCTCGCCATCCCTTGGTTTATCCTCCTTGACCTGATCCTTTTCTTGTTTCCCAACCTTCTCCTTCTCCTCCTCTCTTCCTTGTTTCCTGATGCTGCCGTCGTCTTGCGGAGAAGGTTTGGTGATGGACTTGGGGAAGACAAGATGAAGAAGTCCGTTCTCGAACTTGGCACTGATCTTGTCGAGGACGCAGTTTTCCGGCACTCGGAATTCCTTGCGGAAGCGGCTTCACCGGCCGTCCATCGTCGGACGTTGTCCGCTGACAACTACTCTCCCGTCGCTGTCGAGTTGTACATTGAGTTCCTCCTTCACGAAGCCTATGCTTGAAAAATGGAAGCACATCAAACGTATCGGATGTATATGTAATAGAACGAAGAATTGTGTTACTTTGCATGATTTGGATCTCTACATACATTCCCCATGGAGTCATACCGTTGTTTTCGTTACCACTAATCAAATCTAAAGAATTGATCAAATTGAAACACAGAAAGCATGCCTTCGAGAGAAACGACGATCGTATCCGCCTCTTCCTCTTGAATCAACCTGTGGGGAGGCACGAAATCATGGTAAGCACGCTGCCCAACACTGGGTTGCCGCCTCGTTACAATGTGATGAGCACCAACGCATGAGCTTGACATAACATATAGACACTCGTGCGAGATGAAGATGAAGATGATGGTCCCTTGGGCATTCACTTGGGTCACCTCATAGCTTGGGAAAGGGAAGGGTTCCTCGTGTGTCCTCCACTCTTCTATTCCACTCTTGCTGAGGTTGGATAGATTGCGATGATTCTTGCATCATCGTAAGCTTACAAAATATGCCAATTGAAGGCTCTCAAGAAATGCAAGCTTCGCTGCGTTGGAGATTCATGCTATACCTTGCATGGATCAATGCAGAAAGAGTAGTTTTTTGTTAATCCAGAGGTCAGAATCTTATAAATGAAAAGCAACCACAATATCTTTTAGAAGGGAAAACAATTGATGGATATGGAAGAAGTTTACTCAGAAACTTACTGTCTAAAGACATCACAGCAGCAGGCTAGAGATAATTGAGCTCCAACATCTATTTCACACAGGAAACTGTAAAACCAATACATAACATATTTCACACAGTACAGATAAACTTGCGACTGAACGGTTGATCGGTTATGAACTCGTGCACCGAGAGATGACAAACTAGTGAGGTATGTAGAAGATTCACCAGAAAATCTTGTGCATTGCTTGGTAACATAGGGTTCCATCAACAACAGGCCTTTCAAGGAAGAGGGAATCACCATTGGTACTTGGCCGCAATAAGGACTTCTTCGTAGCGCTGAGCAGCATTATCCCAACTAAGGTCTTGCATCATCCCTCTTACCTGCAGTCTCTCCCAAATCTTCTGGTGGTTTCTGTATGTGTCTAAACAATGCTGCAGTGCGTGTCTCATCCTACTTGCCTCTGCCCTCTCAAAGGTCCAACCCAAGCCAATGTCATTGAGTGGATCAAACTGTTGCACAGTGTCTCTTAGACCACCGACAGAATGCACCACAGGAACAGTTCCGTACATCATGGCATAAAGTTGGTTCAGTCCACAAGGCTCGAATCTTGATGGCATCAGTAGGACGTCGGCACCCGCTGTAATTCGATGAGCCATCTTCGCAGAAAACCCAGCATGACTCGGCCTTGTCGCGATGTGCGCTTTCGATTCCCCGAATCATATATTCGAGGTCTCGCCTTCCTGTGCCCAGCATGACTCTCTGTCGATCGTGACCGACAAGCCATGGCCTAGACTCTGCTATGAGATCTACGCCGTTCTGATAGTCCAATCTCCCGATAAAGGCAATGATAGGAACATCACCCCGGACTGGCAGAGACCAAGCTCACGTTGCAAAGCAGCCTTGGCCAATTGAAGAGTTTCCAAAGAGTAGTTTGTGTAGCCATCGGAATTAGGGTTCCAACTTTCTGTACTAATCCCATTAACAATACCTCGAAATTTCCAGTCATTATCACTAATGATCTCATGCAGTCCCCAGCCACCTTCGGGTGTTTTTAGTTCCCAAGCATAACCATGGCTAACAGTAACCACACGGTCGGCAGTTCTCAAACCAGCTGCAAATACATTGAAATGTTCACCTCCAACAGGATCATAGAATATGAAAAGGTCTAATTAGTGATCTGGCAAATCCACGAGGGAGAAGTCCTCTACTGGACCACGGCCCTGGAAGACAAACCAACCTGAATTAATATACCTGATGACGATGACAGATGTAGCTGCAACTCTCCATGGGAAATGCCAAAATTGTATTTCTGAATAAAAAGATGATTCTACATTGTGCTGGAACAAGATAATGCTATACATCGACTATGTTAAGAGAAGTATATAGCCAAATCCAAAAGGTCCATCAAGTGGCTAGTCATGCGAGAACACTTACATTTCATTTTGGGCACCCTTTGCTGAATCTTCTGGAGGATACTGTCATATTCAAATACCCTTTGCAGCTACATCTGTCATCGTCATCAGGTATATTAATTCAGGTTGGTTTGTCTTCCAGGGCCGTGGTCCAGTAGACGGCTTCTCCCTCGTGGATTTGCCAGATACTAAGACCTTTTCAAATTCTATGATCCTGTTGGAGGTGACCCAAGTGAAAGCCCAAGGGACCACCATCATCTTCATCTTCATCTAGCACCGGTGTCTATATGTTATGTCAAGCTCATGCGTTGATTGTTGGGCTGACAGCCCACAGATTCAGCCCATAGTGAACTTTAGCAGCCCACAGTCTACCCCCCTTCTCACCAAACCCTAAATTCAAATTAGGGAGTGTGTGGTGGCTGTGAAAAGTGACAGAAAAAAGGCAACAGCAAGAGCGAAAATTGCTGCAGCAACTTTGATTTAGAAAGGAGGAGAACAAGGCAGAAAAACAAGAGAAAGAAAGGGAAGAAGACAAGGACAACGCAGAGAAACTGTTCTCAATCATATAAGCAATGTTCTCATCTCAGGTTAGATCAGATCTACAATAGGTTCTTGCTGTGATTACTTAGGGAGAATTTAGATATTGTGCACAGTGTCATGATTCTTGTATCCCAGTTATTCTCTTGTGATTGTTGCTAGGGTTTTAGACAAGAGATTAAGATTTATATATTTATTATTCTTATAGTGGATTATCTCTAGTTTGCCCCGTGGTTTTTTTCCTTCACATTGGAGGGATTTTCCATGTAAATCTTGGTGTTCTATTTGATTGTGATTCCATTTGATTCCGCTACGTGTTATGGCCTGCTAGTATTTGTTCATATACAAAAGTTTATTTCTCTTTAGTTTTTGAGAACAATGGTTGTTCGATATTATTAGATGATGAGTTCATCACGAAAGGAACATTGTATAATGGTTTGTTTATGCAAGACACTACTCCACATATCATGAATGTAAGTGTGTCTAAGAGGAAATGAGATGAGGTGAAGAGTGGATACCTATGGCATTGTAGGCTAGGTCACATTCAGGAGGGCAGGATTCAAAAGTTACTAAATGATGGATATCTAGATCCATTTGTCTATGAGTCATATGCAACTTACGAGCCTTGCCTTCGTGCAAAACTAACCAACTCTTCATTTAGTGGAACTGGAGAGACTCATTGAGCTGTTCGAACTCATACATAGTGATGTATGTGGACCCATGTCAACTCATGTCATTGGTGGTTACTCCTACTTCATTACCTTTACTAGTGATTTCTCAAGGTATGGACATGTGTATTTAATGAAGTACAAATCCGAGGCCTCCAAGAAATTTAGAGAGTATAAGAATGAAGTGGAGAACCAGGCTGGAAAGAGTATTAAGACTCTTCGATCAGATCGAGGAGGTGAGTACTTAAGTACAGAGTTTACTCAGTTCCTTGACCATAAGATATTATCCTAATGGACACCTCCTTATACACCTCAGCTCAATGGTGTGTTTGAAAGGAGGAATTGTACGCTGTTAGACATGGTATGGTCTATGATGAGTTTCACTGACCTACCCATCTCATTCTGGGGATATGCCCTAGAGATCGCAGCTTACCTTCTGAACTGAGTTTCAACTAAGTCGGTAGTGTCTACACCATAAGAGATATGTAAAGGAAAGAGCCCGATCTTAAGGTTGTTAAGATTTGGGGCAGCCCTACCTACGTTAAAAGACACAACCCCGATAAGTTGGAATCAAGGACGAAGTGGTGCAAGTTCGTGGGATACCTCAAGGAAACTTGTGAGTATTATTTCTATCATCTCGAGGACCAAAAGGTCATTGTATCCAAGAGAGCGATGTTCCTTGAGAAGGAACACATTCTTGGCGGAGACAGTGGGAGCATGATAGAGTTGAGCGAGGTTGGAGAACCTAACTCAAGCACCACTCTACAGTCCGAGTCTGTTCAAGTACCTAATACATAAGTTCCAACTTTACGTAGGTCCGGCAGAGTATCCCATCCTCCTGAGAGATATTGATCCTCAAACCTACGAGGAGGCTATTATGAGTATAGACTCCGGGAAGTGGCAAGAAGCTATGAATTCTGAGATGGATTCTATGTACTCCAACAAGGTTTGGAACCTATTTGATGCACCAGAAGGTATTGTACCCATCGGTTGTAAGTGGATCTTTAAGAAAAAGATCGAAGTAGATGGAAAGGTAGAGACGTATAAAGCAAGGCTAGTGGCTAAGGGGTATCGTCAAAGGCAAGGTGTTGACTATGACGAAACCTTCTCACCCGTAGTAATGCTAAAATTCATCCGAATTCTATTGGCTATTGCTGCACACTATAATTATGAGATCTGGCATATGGATGTGAAAACCACATTCCTCAATGGGAACCTCGAGGAGGAGGTGTATATGATACAACCCGAGGAATTCATGTCCAAGGACTGCCCAGATAAGGTGTGCAGGTTGCTTAGATCCATTTATGGACTAAATCAAGCTTCTCGAAGTTGTAACATAAGATTTGATGAGGCAATCAGATCTTATTGCTTTGTTAAGAATGAAGATGAGCCTTGTGTGTACAGGAAGGTAAGTGGGAGCGCTGTCACCATTTTGGTGTTATATGTGGATGACATCCTGATCATTAGGAATGATGTAGGAATGCTATCCACAGTAAAGGCTTGGTTATCTAGACATTTCTCTATGAAGGACTTAGGGGAAACATCCTATATCTTGGGGAATTGGATCTATAGAGATAGATCCAAAAGGATGCTTGGCTTGTCCCAGTCCAGGTACATAGAAACCATTGTCAAAAGGTTTGTGTTAGGAACCTTTTTCTGAGCTTTTGAATAATGTTTATTGAGTCTGTTTAGTCCAGTTGTTTATTGAGTCGGTTTGGTTCAGTTAGAGTCAAGTAGAGGTTTATTTAATATTTATTTATTATTAAAGTTCAAGTCCTGATGGACTTTGTGTTAGGATCAAGAGCACTAAGAGGGGGGGGGGGGGGGGGGGGTGAATTAGTGCAGCGGAAAACCTTCTACGATAAAAATTGCGTTCGTTCATTAAAAGTGATTTCGGTAAGAAAGCCGATTCGTAAATCACTTTAACTTTTGTTTAAGCGAGATGCAGCAAAGATATAAATGCAGTTTGCAGTTATGATCCAAATCAGATAGTAGGCGCAAACTGAAATATGATATTCGTACGAAAAAACTGATTTACGTCTAAATGCTGATTCGTAAATCACTTGATTAAGCGAACTGCAG
Source organism: Musa acuminata AAA Group (assembly GCF_036884655.1). Classification (NCBI taxonomy): domain Eukaryota; kingdom Viridiplantae; phylum Streptophyta; class Magnoliopsida; order Zingiberales; family Musaceae; genus Musa; species Musa acuminata. The sequence goes on along the minus strand of NC_088327.1, from coordinate 13,749,089 downwards.
TTTAAGCAAGGATATAAAGGAAGTTTGCAGTTATGATAGAAATCAAAGCATAAACGCAAACTGAAATATGATGATCGTACGCTAAAACTGATTTACGTCTAAACACCGATTCGGAAAGTGCAAAGCCTGAAACCCGATCGTATATGCGCAGAAAGCAGTAAGCTTTTGAGGAGGTTTGCAGTAAAGATAATATGTTCAAAGTAAATGCAAACCGAGATTTAGAGTGGTTCGGTCAATCTTGACCTACTCCACTTTTGGCTTCCTCCACCGACGAGGTCACCGACGTCAACTAGAGGCCTTCCTTCAATAGGCGAAGGCCAACCACCCTTTTACAGTTTCACTTATTTTGACGGGCCTAGGAGACAACCCTTACAGAATTTTCTCTCCTCTCTTTACAGCTCAGAACTTGGAATAAAAGAGGGAGAAGAACTTTTGGCCTTTACAACAATTTTGAGCTCTAAAAATCACAGAACAAGATCAGGATTTCGGTGTAAGTTGAGTGCCCTTTCAATGCTGAAAGGGTGGGATATTTATAGGCCCCAACTCAGTTTGAAATTGGAGCTCAAAACTGTCAATTCCCGGAATTCCGGGATCAGGCGGTTGCACCTCCTGACTAAGGCGGTTGCACCACCTGGCAGAGCTCGAAGACTGAGCCTCTAGGTGGTGCCACCTCTGTCAGGGGCGGTTGCACCTCCTGCCAGAGCTCGAAGACCGAGCTCAGGCGGTGCCACCGCCTGACTGAGGCAGTTGCACCTCTTGCCAGAGCTCGAAGACCGAGCTCAGGCGGTGCTACCTCCTGTCAGGGGAGGTTGCACCGCCCAGTCTCACTCGGAGACTGAGCCCAGGCGGTGCCACCTCCTGGCTGTGGCGGTTGCACTGCCCAGTCTCGCTCGGAGACTTAGCCCAGGCAGTGCCACCTCCTTGCTTGGGCGATTGCACCTCCCAGCAGAAATCAGGGTCCGAATGGGTTGATCCATTCGGCCCAATTTGGGTTTTTCAGGGGCCCAATTGCCCCAAGATTAAGTTAATGGGATCACCTTCCATTTCCAACTTAATCATTATGCTAACTACGATATTTCCTAAGACAATTACTGCAACTTGCTCCGGTGCATCAATCGCTTCTTCCGGCGAGCTTTCGGCGAACTTCCATCGATCATCCGATGAACCCTCGGTGATGCTCCTGCGGACTTCCGGCAAACTCCTGGACTTGCGATGATCCACTTGGCGAGTTCCAACGAGCTTCTTTGGCAAGCTCATGGACTTCTCGGATTTGTTCCCGTAGAACCTCCGACGATTGTCCGAACTTCCGTCGAACTCTCGAACTCCCAACGTGATCATTGTCTTGACTCCGGTGCAACTCCTGCTGCATGTCTTACTTCCATCGTAGTTAATCCTGCACACTTAAAACAAACTTTGATCTAGACAATTAATACTAAGCATTAATCAAGTTGTCCGGCATGTCATTGGTCTCTCGACGCTTCGTTCGATTCTTCGGCGCATCGTCCTCTCTTGCGGCCTATTGCCCAATCGGCCAGTTGACTCCGCAACTCTGATGTCCTTAGTGCAATATCTGCTCTTCTTGGCCCGATGCCCGAGTCCACGGCCTGAAGCCTTCTGTCGATACGTCGACCGATCCACCGGCCCGACGTCCAATCTTCTGACATGTTCCTTCGGCACAATATGATTTTCCTGCTTTAATTGTCTTATCCTGATCGAAGCATCTTGCGTCACTCAAAACGCAGATTAAATCATAAACATATATCAAGTAGTTTCATCATCAAAATACGAGATTCAACACTTTGGGTGGAACTCTATAAATAGGGATGCAACTGCTTCTTTTCAATTATCTATGAAAAATACTATTCTGTCTTTTGACAAACCCTAGGAGGCCGATCCCCTCGAAGCGATCATTATCATTCCCTTTTTATCCCCTTTCTTCCATAATAAGACTTTAGAGTCTTATCATTTGGTATCAGAGTGGCGATAAGACTTTAGGGTCTTATCATTTGGTATCAGAGCGACGATAAGACTTTAGGGTCTTATCATTTGGTATCAGAGTCTTACCATTTGGTCTCAGAACAACGATCCTTGGCGCAGCCTGCCTCAGCCTTGCTTCCCTTCTTCCCCACCACCACTACAAGGCAACTCTTTCTTCACCGTTGTCGCTGTTTCCCCGGCCAGTGACCTTCGACCACTGCTCGACCTCCTCGCTGCCCTATCTCGTTCAAAAAAAAAAAAAGAAACACGAGAGGAAGAAGAAGCCGCAGCCACCCCTGCGTCCCCTGCTTCCGGCCAGCCCACCCACCGCTGCTGCTCTCCGGCCAGCACCCACCATCGCCTCGCTTCCCGGCGGGCGACCATCGCCGCAGTTGTTCCCCGGCCAGGAGACGACGCTACCAGCGTCCATCCCAGCCCTACTGCCGCCGGCCGCCTCCCCTTGGGTCGCAGCCGCAGCCGCTCGACCTCCCCTCGTCGGCGATCGTTGGTGACGCTGCTTCCAACCGCGCCACCACTGCTACCTCCTTGACCGCCGCACCGCCGTTGCCAGCATCGCCAGCGGCTCCGGCTATGGTGCAATAGAAACACAGCACCTTGTTTCCCATCTCCAGCATCGTAACTTCCCGGCCAGCGACGACGCTCGCTGCCTTTTTCTCCACCGCCGCCGCTGCTTCCCGATCGCTCGATCACCGCCGCCCGCCCCCCAGCCGCAACCCTCGCCGTGCCCCCCCCCGTTGGGTCGCAGCCGCAGCCGCCAGTTGCCGCAGCCCTCGTTGCAACGGTTGCAGAAACATAGCTTCCTCTGTTGCTGCAGCCGCCGTCGATCCCGGCCGCGACCCTCGCTGCCTCCTTCTCCACCGCCAACGCTGCGCTCCGGCTAGCGACCACCGTTGCTGCCAGCCACCGTAGTCTTCTCCTCAACCGCTCGTGATCCTTCCGGCCAACTCCTTCGGTGGTGCTACAAAAACAGAGTACGCAGCAACCACCACGCAGCAACAAAAACAATGGCACCCTCTGCTGCCGCAGCCGCCGATTGTAACCACCGTCGTCGCTCCCGGCCAACGACCAACCCCTCGTTCTGCAGCAGCCACCCTCCAACAGCGAACGCAGCAGTTGCAGCAAGTACACTGCCTTGCCTCAACCCCAGCAGTGCATGAAACACCGATTCCTCTTCTCAACATCGACCGCATCAACGCCGCCTCCCCCTTGCTTAGCATATTCTGCCACAACCACAGGTTGCCATCACCACAGGTTGCCATCACTGCAGCCTCAACCCCATTGCTCGACGATCGCCCCTTGGGTCGCAGCAACTACAGCTACATCAACGCAGTCGCCTTTCAACCCCGGCGCTCTCACCTCACGCAGCGATAGAAACAGGGCAGCTACTCTTCCTCCAACGCAGCGACCGCTACACTGCCCTTGGCGTCCACCTCCTCCGCAACTTCGCATCGACAGTGTTGATGCCCTTGACCGACACCAAAAACAGGAGTTGAGATTACAGATTTGTAGTCTTACGCAATAGCCACTAATAACTTGGTGAAAGCACAAATGGAAACATTGGAAATCAGAATTGAGAACCGACTGCAAGAAACACTTAATGATTTCAAAAAGAACCTACTGGAGAGCCTCAGCAAATTTCAACAAAATGGGGGCTCAAGTTCTACATTGCACAGATCTGAAAATACAAGAAAATGGCTCCAAGATTGTGACACAAATTACTCACACATGAAGATGGAATTTTCGAGATGGAAAGATGGAGATCCGACCAATTGGATCTCTAAGGCAGAAATTTTTTTTCATTTTCACAGAACCCCAAAAGAATCCAAGGTAGAAGTGGCCTCAATCTAGCTCGAGGGAGATGCACTCTAGTGGTACGATTGGTATGAAACTTTCCACGGAGTTCCTTCATGGGAGCAGTTCAAAAGAGGGCTTCTTGTTTGCTTTGGCCCATCTGAATATGAGAATGTTGATTGCCAGCTCGCCAAAATTCGTCAGACTTCTACAGTGTTAGGATATCAGTGTAGGTTTGAATGATTGTCAAATCAAGCTAGAGATTGGTCGGACCGACAACTTCTGGATACATTTATTGAATGGCTTATTCCAGAGATCCGGTGTGAAGTTAAGGCTCGTCAACCCCGCACTATGATAGCTGCGATCTCATTTGCAAATCTACATGAGAAAAAAAATTAGCAAGGAAAGATCAGCAAGGGGTTTGTACTATGATGAAAAATGGAGTATAGAGCATCGATGTAAACAAGGGCAACTTATGATGATTGAACCAATTGGAGAGGAGCCGAAAGCTAAGAATGTGGACTCCGATCTTGAAGGTATAAATTCTAATGAAGACGTTGAACCTACCGTACATACAATGCATACATTAGCCGACTACTCTAACCCGCAAACTATGAAAGTTGGCGGAACTCTGGAGCATCAGCCTATTATAGTTTTGATTGATACTGGTAGCACTAACAATTTTATAGATAGTGAGATTGTTGACCGATTGGCCCACCACATTAAAGACTATGACATATTCAAAGTAAAGATCGTTGATGGACAAATTTTCACTTGTGATAACAAAGGTTCAAAGATAAAATTGATTATACAAGGCCAGAAGTTTCTTGCAATGATTACTACACTGAAAGACCGACTTGTTGCTTACACTATCAAAAAGTGGATACCATACTTACTTGATCAACGAGTTATGATGCACTGCAGATAGTCTATGACTAAAGTGCTAAAAGAGAAGCTCCCCGAGATTTATGCTACTCAGCCTTTAGGACAAGGCCGATTTGAAGAGGGAGGAACTGTTAGGAACCTTTTTATGAGCTTTTGAATAATGTTTATTGAGTCTGTTTAGTCCAGTTGTTTATTGAGTCGGTTTGGTTCAGTTAAAGTCAAGTAGAGGTTTATTTAATATTTATTTATTATTAGAGTTCAAGTCCTGATGGACTTTGGGTGAAACTCTATAAATAGGGATGTAACTCCTTCTTTTCAATTATCTATGAAAAATATTATTCTGTATTTTGACAAACCCTAAGAGGCCGATCCCCTCGAAGCGATCAAGGAGGGTCGATTCCCTCGAAGTGATCAAGGAGGGCCGATCCCCTCGAAGCGATCAAGGAGGCCGATCCCCTCGAAGCGATCATTATCATTCCCTTTTTCTCCCATTTCTTCCACGATAAGACTTTAGAGTCTTATCATTTGGTATTAGAGTGACGATAAGACTTTAGGGTCTTATCATTTGGTATCAAAGCGACGATAAGACTTTAGGGTCTTATCAGTTTGGCATGGAAAATTCTAAGAGAGGTCTCATACCGATGAGACATGGGATATCGCTTTCTAGGAGTATGTCTCCAAAGACTCCTGAAGAAAGGGCGAACATGGATATGATACCTTATGCTTCAGCAATAGGGTCTATCATGTATGTCATGCTATGTACTAGGCCTGATATAGTACATGCTCTAGGTGTCATGAGCAGGTATTAAGCAGATCTAGGCTTGGAGCACTAGAAAGAAGTGCTAGTCATAGGTGCCCAGCAAGCCAATCACGTGAGTGATGGCACGTGTGACTTGATACAGAATCTTTTTGCTTATTATATTTTGGCGTATATCACTTTATAACTATTGCATAAATGCATATATATATTGTGATGTCCTTGGATTTGTGCAATGGGAATCGGATCATGATGAGATCACGATAATGAGATCGATTCACCTTTAAGCACATATCCTAAATGATCCCGGTCATAGGTTACTCGAGAGGGACATCGTGATAACCGGATAGACTGGTGTGCTGTATACCCGTCCATATGATGGATGCAGCTGGTCTCATAGCTGCTCGTGTAGGGACACTAGGGATACAGTACATGTGCTCATTGGAGAATGAGTTCACTGATTGATCCGCTTACGGAATGTTGGATGGTTGATGATGCCTTATTGTCAGACAGCGATTCCGTAGTCCTAGTGGTGTATCTGGTCCTTAGACTTGAGACACCAAGGATGTCCTGTATGAGTGCTCCACTCTTTGATACTAGACTTATAGGTTTGGCTGTCCCAGATCTAGTATAGTTGGTTATTGGGAGTGGTAGTCGACCTTACGAGGGCTATTGAGTGTCGATAGAGGATCATCCACTCTCGGCGTCATGAGAGGAATATCCCATGTGTTCTTGCTCAGACAAATACCTGGCCAGGGTCATTCGGGTTGAGAGAGAAAGAGTTCTCCGGGAGAATCCGATTAGAGCGAGACTCGAGTAGAAACCGTATGGGTCTGACAACACCATGCTCGATATACGGTCTCTGGGATATTAGATGGATGGGAGATTATAGGTACACGGTAACTGAGGACAGACAGGTCCAATGGATTGGATTCCCCTGTATCGTTTGGGGACTACGGCGTAGTGGCCTAGTACGTCCGTAGTCGATGAGTCAAGTGAATTATTACAAAGATAATAATTCACTGAGTTAGAAGGAGTTCTGACAGGTATGACTCACGGCCAGCTCGATATTGGGCCTAGAGGGTCACACACATATGGTAGGCATTGCGATGAGTAGAGGTTCGGATATGAGATATTCGACGGAGCCCTTGTCTTATTGGATGCAGATCCAATATCCACTAGGGGAGGACCCATTAGGGTTTGACAGGGGACCTCTATAAATAGGAGGGATTCAGAGCCTCATCGGCTAGAGCCTTTGCTTGCCTTTCCTATTCTCCTCTTCCTTTCCACCTCAGAGCAGGCCTGGAGTCTTGAGGAGCGTCGTCGCAACCCTGCTGTGTGGATCACCGCTAGAGAGGAGGACGCTTGACCTCCTTTACCCTCTCCTAAGGATCTGCAAGGAAACAGGGATATACGATCTCCCTAGGTAACACAATCTACTCTATACGCAGTTTCATGTTTCACGGATTTTTACGCACCAATCTTCGCACGACGACGAACATCTTTTTTTGAGAATCGGGGATTTTGTTTTCTTGTTCTTCCGCTGCGCATGTGATGTCGCCCCCATGATTTCCCAACAGTGGTATCAGAGCCAGGTTGTTCGTGCGAATGATTGGTTTTGAACTGCGTGTGTTGTGTTTAGAAAGAATTTTGATGTCAAAATCGTTGACGCAAAAACAAGGAAGGGCAGCAACAGTTGCTGCCCTCGATCTGCGTGCGTGAAGCGCAGCCGAAGGCGGGCAGCACAGGGGCTGCGTCTACAGCAGCCGGCCGGCGGCCTGCTTGCAGCAGGCTTGCTGCCGGCGGGGCTGGCAGCCCGCGGGCAGAGGCGCCTGCGGTTGCTTCTCCTGCGGGGTGAGGCGCCGCAGGGCAGCGGCGCTTGCCGCCGCTGCTCCCGCGGGCGAAACCCTCCCCCCCACAGGGGCGGCCGCCCGGCGGGACAGCACCCCCTGCGGAGGCAGCGGCGCCCGAAGGGGGTGCCCACCCACAGCGGCAGCGCCGCCAGCGGGCGTGCCGCCTGCAGGCGAGGGTAGTGCCCTCATTCGCCGCACAGGTCGCCGCCGGCAGGGTGGCGGCGGCGGCACCAGCGAAAAGGGGAAAGGGCATTAGGGTTTTCTGGACAAAAGATAGTTTTGCCCCTCGGAATTTGAGAAATTCCAGTTTCTGTCTTTGTACAAATTATGAAAATACCCCTATAAATTCAGAAATTCCCTACATGTCCCTGATTTCAGAAAATATTAATTAATTAAAAGGTTTAGTTGATTATTATTTTTATTATTATCTAGTAGTCCTACATGATGATGATTATTTATACATGTGATGTATGATGTGTGGACGGATGATCATGGACTGTGTGATGTGTGTACTTGTGATTATTATTATTGAGGTCTGCGAGCCTCCATTATATTTCTCGTTTATTGTCGGGCCTGCGTGCCTATGATTAAGTTGTAATCACATGAGGATGCGCAGCGGGAGCGTGGATGCGATAGCGGGACCCACTAGACGGACGATCGCGATGCATGAAGATGCATCAAGATGTCGACGGAACCGATGTCGACGGTACCGATGAGGACGAGATGGACGATCACAGGGCATGGAGATGCACCGTTGCACACATAGATCTTGATATGAGTGATTAGGCCTATTGGCTCGGGCCTAATCACATTAGGTTGTGGTCCATGATCATCTGGTGTAATTGATTATACACATATTAGATAAGTATATATATTTACATGTGATGTATATATATATTAAATATGTATATGTGTGACATGTTATATTAGGAGACCAAATCTTAGAAACATCTCTCGATAATATTAAGTCGGTAAACATGAGGCAATTAGATTGACCCACGTGGCCTTCCATCGTTATAAGTAGGAACCGATTCCTGGTGTAGGTTGAGTTGGTCGAGTCCCTCGAGACTCACCTATATCGTGATTCGCTATCTTGCTTACGACATAGAGATGTCACCGGTGACCTGAGGGCATGGTATACTTGGTCGAGTCCCTCGAGGGTATATCATCAAATCAGACTTATCTTGTAACGAAGGTGTTGACTTAACCGAGCATCATGGTTGGTCGAGTCCCTCGAGGCCATGGTGATTCGAAGGCCGAACAGGACGGGAATCACAAGGAGTTGTGATCGGCAAGAGTTGCCTACCTTTTAGGCTTAGTGTGATTGGTCGAGTCCCTCGAGGTTACACTAAGACGCTGATTGGATCCTGATCCCCACTAGAAGTCTGCCGGAGACTTTCGTTTCACGTGCTGAGGGTGTCGCGTGACTCGTTAGTAAAATAGTGGGAGCATATTAAGATAGAAGTCCATATCTTGATAGTTTATTTCTTGCAAAATCTGCATGTTATTCATTTCTGCTGCATCTTCATTTTCAGAAAATGTCGCTTTCAAATCCCTTACGTGGCATACTTGATGTCAATCGCCTCACTAGTCCAAATTACACGGATTGGCTCCGTAACTTGAGAATTGTTCTCACAGCAGAGAAAATCATGTACGTCCTTGATACAGTGATACCTACGCCCGAAGAAGGGGCAAACGAGGATGAGATCGCTCGCTACGTGAAGTACATTGATGACTCCACTCTTGCTCAGTGCTATATGTTGGGCTCTATGACTCCTGAGTTACAGAGACAACATCAAAAGATGGATGCCAGATCCATTCTCCTACATGTCCGTAAATTGTTTGAGGAACAGGGAAGGACTCAGCGATATGAGATATCTAAGAGCCTCTTCCGTGCTAGGATGACTGAGGGGACACTGGTTCAGAACCATGTCCTAAAGATGATTGAGTGGATAGAGAAACTCACAGGTCTAGGAATGGTCCTAGAGGATAACTTGTGTGTGGACATTGTGCTTCAGTCCCTACCAGATTCCTTTTCACAGTTCATAATGAATTTTAATATGAACAAGCTTGAGGTGACTCTCCCAGAGCTCCTCAATATGTTGAGGGAGGCAGAGAGTACTATTAAGAAAGAGAAGCCAGTTCTCTACACTGGTGAGACCAGAAAGAAAAGGAAAGCAGAAAGGTCCCTTAAGAAGGGAAAGGGCAAGGACATACCAGGTAAAGCAAAAGTTGCTAAGAAAGACCCAGCAAAGGACAAAGGCCAATGCTTCCACTATGGTAAAAATGGGCACTGGAAGAGAAACTGCAAAGAGTACCTAGCAGAAAGGGGGAAATAGAAGCTTGGAGAAGCTTCAGGTACATTCATGATCAATCTCCAATTGTCAGATTTTTGTGATAGTGCATTGGTATTGGATACCAGTATTGCTTATCACATCTATAATTTATTGTAAATTCTAGCAAAGCCGAGGTGAGATTGACGAGAGGAATATTGCATAAAGGTTTGTTTATGCAAGACACTACTCCACATATCATGAATGTAAATGTGTCTAAGAGGAAACGAGATGAAGTGAATAGTGCATACCTGTGGCATTATAGGCTAGGTCATATCCATGAGGGAATGATTCAAAAGTTGCTAAATGATGGATATCTAGATCTATTCGACTATGTGTCATATGCAACTTGCGAGCCTTGCATTCGTGGAAAACTGACCAACTCTCCATTTAGTGGAACTGGAGAGAGAGCCATTGAATTGTTGGAACTCATACATAGTGATGTATGTGGACCCATGTCAACTCATGCCATTGGAGGTTACTCCTACTTCATTACATTTACTGATGATTTCTCAAGGTATGGATATGTGTACTTAATGAAGTACAAGTCCTAGGCTTTTGAGAAATTCAGAGAGTATAAGAATGAGGTGGAGAACCAGACTGGAAAGAGTATCAAAACTCTTCGATCAGATCGAGGAGGTGAGTACTTAAGTACAGAGTTTACTCAGTTCCTCAAGGACCATGGGATATTATCCCAATGGACACCTCCTTATACACCTCAGCTCAATGGTGTCTTTGAAAGGAGGAATCGTACGCTATTAGATATGGTACGGTCCATGATGAGTTTCGCTGACCTACCCATCTTATTCTAGGGATATGCCCTAGAGACCACAGCTTACCTTCTGAACAGAGTTCCAACTAAGTCGGTAGTGTCTACACTATATGAGATATGGAAAGGGAAGAAGCCTGATCTTAAGGTTGTTAAGATTTGGGGTTGCCCTACCCATATTAAAAGACACAACCCCGATAAGTTAGAATCAAGGACAGAGCGATGCAAATTTGTGGGACACCCCAAGGAAACTTGTGGGTATTATTTCTATCATCTCAAGGATCAAAAGGTCTTTGTAGCTAAGAGAGCAGTGTTCCTTGAGAAGGAACACATTCTTGGCGGAGACAGTGGGAGAATGATAGAATTGAGCGAGGTTGGAGAACCAAGCTCAAGCACCACTCTACAGCCCGAGTCTGTTCAGGTACCTAATACACAAGTTTCAACTGTACGCAGGTCTGATAGAGTATCCCATCCTACTGAGAGATATGTGGGACATATTAGAGGAGAGGATGTTGAGGATATTGATTCTCAGACCTACGAGGAGGCTATTATGAGTATAGACTCCGGGAAGTGGCAAGAAGCCACGAATTTTGAGATGGATTCTATATACTCCAACAAGGTTTGGAACCTAGTTGATGCGCTCGAAGGTATTGTACCCATCGGTTGCAAGTGGATCTTTAAGAAAAAGATCGGAGTAGATGGAAAGATAGAGACCTATAAAGCAAGGCTAGTGGCTAAGGGGTATCGTCAAAGGCAAGGTGTTGACTACGACGAAACCTTCTCACCCGTAGCAATGCTAAAATCCATCAGAATTCTATTGGCTATTGCAGCACACTATGATTATGAGATCTGACAGATGGATGTGAAAACCGCATTCCTCAATGGGAACCTCGAGGAGGAGGTGTATATGGTGCAACCTGAGGGATTCGTGTCCAAGAACTGCCCAGATAAGGTGTGTAGGTTGCTTAGATCCATTTATGGACTAAAGCAAGCTTTCCGAAGTTAGAACATAAGATTTGATGAGGCAATCAGATCTTATGACTTCGTTAAGAACGAAGATGAGCCTTGTGTATACAGAAAGGTAAGTGGGAGCGCTATCACATTTTTGGTGTTATATGTGGATGACATCCTCATCATTGGGAATGACGTAGGAATGCTATCCACAGTAAAGGCTTGGTTATCTAGACACTTCTCCATGAAGGACTTAGGGGAAGCATCCTATATCTTGGGGATTAGAATCTATAGAGATAGATCCAAAAGGATGCTTGGCTTGTCCCAGTCCAGGTACATAGAAACCATTGTTAAAATTTTTGGCATGGAATATTCCAAGAAAGGGCGAACATGAATATGATACCTTATGCCTCAGCAATAGGGTCTATCATGTATGCCATGCTATGTACTAGGCCTGATATAGCGCATGCTCTGAGTGTCATGAGCAAGTATCAGGCGGATCCAGGCTTGGAGCATTGGAAAGCAGTAAAGTGTATCCTTAAATACTTGAGAAGGACTAAGGATCTTTTACTAATATATGGAGGTAATAGCCTTAAGGTTGAAGGCTACACAGACTCAAGTTTTCAGTTTGATGTCGATGATAGCAAGTCGAATTCAAGGTATGTGTACACCTTGAATGGAGGAGCAGTGTGTTGGAAGAGTTCCAAGCAAGATACTACTGTTGACTCGACCACAGAGGCGGAGTATATTGCTGCATCAGATGCAGTAAAGGAGGGAGTTTGGTTGAAGAAGTTCATCACAGATTTGGGAGTCGTGCCGGGTAGCGAGGAGTCGACTTCCTTATATTGCGACAATTATGGGGCGATTACTCAAATAAGGGAACCTAGGTCTCATCAGAAATCTAAGCATGTTCTGAGGAGGTTCCACCTTATTAGAGAGATCGTGACCCGAGGAGATGTTGTAGTGGAAAGAGTTCCATCCGAAGATAACATTGCAGATCCACTGACAAAGCCGTTGTCTCAGATTGTCTTTGAGCGTCACAGGGGTCTGATGGGGATCAGACACATAGGTGATTGGCTTTAGGTCAAGTGGGAGATTGCTAGTCATAGGTGCCCAACAAGCCAATCACGTGAGTGATGGCACGTGTGACTTGATACAGAATCTTTTTGCTTATTATATTTTGGCGTATATCACTTTATAACTATTGCATAAATGCATACATATATTGTGATGTCCTTGGATTTGTGCAATGGGAATCAGATCGTGATGAGATCACGATAATGAGATCGATTCACCTTTAAACACATATCCTAAATGATCCCGGTCATAGGTTACTCGAGAGGGACATCGTGATAACCGGATAGACTGGTGTGCTGTATACCCGTCCATATGATGGATGCAGCTGGTCTCATAGCTGCTCGTGTAGGGACACTAGGGATACAGTATAGGTGCTCATTGGAGAATGAGTTCACTGATTGATCCGCTTACGGAATGCTGGATGGTTGATGATGCCTTATTGTCAAACAGCGATTCCGTAGTCCTAGTGGTGTATCTGGTCCTTAGACTTGAGACACCAAGGATGTCCTGTATGAGTGCTCCACTCTTTGATACTAGACTTATAGGTTTGGCTGTCTCAGATCTAGTACAGCTGGTCATTGGGAGTGGTAGTCGACCTTACGAGGGCTATTGAGTGTCGATAGAGGATCATCCACTCTCGGCGTCATGAGAGGAATATCCCGTGTGTTCTTGCTCAGACAAATCCCTGGCCAAGGTCATTCGGGTTGAGAGAGAAAGAGTTCTCCGGGAGAATCCGATTAGAGCGAGACTCGAGTAGAAACTGTATGGGTCTGACAACACCATGCTCGATATACGGTCTCTGGGATATTAGATGGATGAGGGATTATAGGTACACGGTAACTGAGGACAGACAGGTCCAATGGATTGGATTCCCCTGTATCGTCTGGGGACTACGGCGTAGTGGCTTAGTACGTCCGTAGTCGATGAGTCAAGTGAATTATTACAGAGATAATAATTCACTGAGTTAGAAGGAGTTCTGATAGGTATGACTCACGGCCAGCTCGATATTGGGCCTAGAGGGTCACACACATATGGTAGGCATTGCGATGAGTAGAGGTTCGGATATGAGATATTCGACGGAGCCCTTGTCTTATTGGATGCAGATCCAATATCCACTAGGGGAGGACCCATTAGGGTTTGACAGGGGACCTCTATAAATAGGAGGGATTCAGAGCCTCATAGGCTAGAGCCTTTGCTTGCCTTTCCTATTCTCCTCTTCCTTTCCACCTCAGAGCAGGCCTGGAGTCTTGAGGAGCGTCGTCGCAACCCTGCTGTGTGGATCACCGCTAGAGAGGAGGACGCTTGACCTCCTTTACCCTCTCCTAAGGATCTGTAAGGAAACAGGGATATACGATCTCCCTAGGTAACACAATCTACTCTATACACAATTTCATGTTTCGCGGATTTTTGCGCACCAATCTTCGCACGACGACGAACATCTTTTTTTGGGAATCAGGGATTTTGTTTTCTTGTTCTTCCGCTGCGCATGTGATGTCGCCCCCATGATTTCCCAACAAGAATTAAAGTGAATCCTTAAGTACTTGAGAAGGACTAAGGATCTTTTACTAATATATGGAGGTAGTAGCCTTAGGGTTGAAGGCTACACAGACTCAAGTTTTCAATTTGATGTCGATGATAGCAAGTCGAGGGGTATGTGTACACATTGAATGGAGGAGTAGTGTGCTGGAAGAGTTCTAAAAAAAGATATTATTGCTGACTCGACCATAGAGGCGGAGTATATTGCTGCTGCAGAGGTAGCAAAGGAGGGAGTCTGAATGAAGAAGTTTATCACAGATCTAGGAGTCGGGCCAACTAGCAAGGAGCTTATTCCTTATATTGCTACAACTACAGGGTGATTATTCAAATAAGGAAACTCGGGTCTCATCAAAAGTGTTCTGAGGAGGTTCCAGCTTATTAGAAAGATCATGACTCGAGAAATGTAGTAGTGGAAAGAGTTCCATCCGAAGATAACATTGCAGATCCACTAACAAAGTCATTGTCTCAGATTGTCTTTGAGCGTCACTAGGGTCTGATGGGGATCAGACACATAGGTGATTGGCTTTAGGTCAAGTGGGAGATTGCTAGTCATAGGTGCCCAGCAAGCCAATCAACTAAGTGATGGCACGTGTGAATTGACACGGAATCTTTTTGCTTATTATATTTTGACATTTATCACTTTATATTGACCATTGCATATATGCATGTATATATTGTGATATCTTTGGATCTGTGCAATGGGAATCGGATTGTGATGAGATCACGATAATGAGATCAATTCGCCTTTAAACACAGATCCTAAATAATCCCGGTCATAGGTTACTCGAGAGGGACATCGAGATAACCGGACAGACTGATGTGTTATGTACCCATCCATATGATGGATGCAGCTGGTCTCATAGTTGCTCGTGTGGGGACACTAGGGATACAGTACATGTGCTTATTGGAGAATGAGTTCACTGATTGATCCACTTACGGAATGCTGGATGGTTTATGATGCCTTATTGTTAAACAACGATTTTGTAGTCCCAGCGGTGTATCTGGTCCTTAGACTTGAGACACCAAGGATGTCTTGTATGAGTGCTCCATTCTTTGATACTAGACTTATAGGTTTGGATGTCCCAGATATAGTACAACCGGTCATTGGGAGTGGTAGTCGACCTTACGAGGGCTATTGAGTGTCGATAGAGGATCATCCACTCTCGACATCATGAGAGGAATATCCCATGTGTTCTTGCTCAAACAAATCCCTAGCCAGGGTCATTTGGATTGAGAGAGAAAGAGTTCTCTGGGAGAATCCGATTAGAGCGAGACTCGAGTAGAAACCGTAGGGGTCTGACAGCACCATACCCGATATACGGTCTCTGAGATATTAGATGGATGAGGGACTATAGGTATACAGTAACTAAGGACAGACAGGTCCAATTGATTGGATTCCCCTATATCGTTTGGGGACTATGGCATAGTGGCCTAGTACGTCCGTAGTCGATAAGTCGAGTAAATTATTATGGAGATAATAATTCACTGAGCCAGAAGGAGTTTTGATAGGTATGACTCACAACCAGCTCGATATTAGGCCTAGAGGGTCACATGCATATGGTAGGCATTGCGATGAGTAAAGGTTCGAATATGAGATATCCATCGGAGCCCTTGTCTTATTGGATATCCAATAAGCCCTTGAATTATTGTATCCTATAGATGAGATCCAATAAGAGCCCATAAGAGATTATTGGATAAAGATCCACTAATCTAAGAGGCTTAGGTAATTGGATACAAATCCAATACCCAATAGGGGAGGATCCATTAGGGTTTGATAAGGGACCTCTATAAATAGGAGGGATTCAGTGGTTAATAGGCTAGAGTCTTTACTTGCCTCTCCTATTCTCCTCCCCCTCTCCATCTCAGAACAGGCCTGGAGTTTTGAGGAGCATCGTCGTAGCCCTGCTGTGTGGATCATCGCTAGAGAGGAGGACGCTTGACCTCCTTCACCCTCTCCTAGAGATCTGCAAGGAAACAGGGATATACAATCTCCCTAGGTAACACAATCTATTATATACGCAATTTGTTTCGTGGATATTTGCGCAACAATCTTCGCACGACGACAAACATCTCTTTGGGAATAGGGGATTTTATTTTTTGTTCTTCCACTGTGTATGTGATATCGCCCCCAAGATTTCCCAACAGGCTCAGCGTGATGTTTATCAAGACTAAGATAACTACTAGCATACGTGGTTCTATTGACCAGCATGAGAAGGTCCGAGACTTGCTACAAGCTATCGTTAAGCAATTCGTCACTTCGAAAAAGGCACTAGCAAGTACCCTAATAATGAAATTCTCATCCATCGGACTCACCTACTTAAAGAGTGTGCATGGGCATATAATGCAAATGCGAGATATTGCGGCTCAACTTGAGAAACTTGAGGTTAATATGTCAGAATCCTTCATGGTGCATTATATTTTGAACACCCTTCCACATCAATACGAGCCTTTTAAAATTTTATACAATACACATAAGGACGTGTGTTCAAGAAGAAGAGAGGCTAGTGATGGAACTGAGTGAGAGTGCATTGATTGTAACTGCTAGTCATAGGTGCCATACAAGCCAATCACGTGAGTGATGACACGTGTGACTTGACACGCAGTCTTTTTGCTTCTTATATTTTGGCATTTATCACTTTATATTATTTGTTGTATATATATATATATATATATATATATATATATATATATATATATATATATATATATATATATATATATATATATATATATATATATATATATTGTGATGTCCTTGAATCTGTGCAATGGGAATCAGAACGTGATGAGATCATGATAATGAGACCGATTTGCCTTTAAACACATATCCTAAATAATCTCGATCATAGGTTACTTGAGAGGAGCATCGAGATAATTGAACAAACTAGTGTGTTGTATACCTGTCCATATGATGGATGCAGTTGGTCTCATAGCTTCTCGTGTCCTTAGCTAGTCTCATAGCTGCTCGTGTGGGGATACTAGAGATACGATACAAGTGCTCATTGAGGAATGAGTTCACTAATTGATCCGTTTACAGAATGTTGAATGGTTGATGATGCCTTATTATCAGACAGTGATTCCATTGTCCCAATGGTGTATTTGGTCCTTAGACTTAAAACACAAAGGATGTCTTGTATGAGTGCTCCACTCTTTGATGCCGAACTTATAGGTTTGGATGTCTCAGATCTAGGGCTATTTAGTGTCGACAAAAGATCATCCACTCTTGGTGTCATGAGAGGAATGTCTTATACGTTCTTGCTCAAACAAATTCCTAGGTAGGGTCATTCGGATTAAGAGATAAAGAGTTCTTCGAAAGAATCCGATTAGAGCGAGACTCGAGTAGAAACCATATGGGTCTAACATAATCATTCCCGGTATACAGTCTCTGGGATATTATATGGATGAGGGACTATAGGTACACGGTAATTGAGGACAAACAAGTCCAATAGATTGGATTCCCCTATATCGTTTGGGGACTGCGACGTAGTGGCCTAGTATGTCTGCAGTCGATGAGTCGAGTGAATTATTATGGAGAAAATAATTCGCTAAGTCAAAAGAAGTTCTGACAGGTATGACTCATAGCCAGCTCGATATTGAGCTTAGAGGGTCACACACATATGGTAGGCATTGCGATGAGTAGAGGTTCGGATATGAGATATCCGTCGGAGCCCCTATCTTATTGGATCCTATGGATGAGATCCAATAAGAGCCCATGAGAGATTATTGGATAGAGATCCACTAATCTAATTGGCTTGGGTAGTTGGATGGAGATCCAATACCTAATAGGGGAAGATCCATTAGGGTTAAGTTGATAGGGGACTTCTATAAATATAAGGGATTCAATAGTTTATAAACTAGAGTTTTTTGCTTCCTCTCCTATTCTCCTCCCCCTCTCAACCTCAGAGCAAGCTTGGAGTTTTGAGGAGCGTCATTGCAACCTTGCTATGTGGATCACCGCTAGAGAGGAGGGCGCTTGACCTCCTTCACCCTCTCCTAGAGATCTGCAGGGATTCAGGGATATACGATCTCCCTAGGTAACACAATCTATCTCACACGTGATTTTCTATTTCGTGGATTTTTGCGTACCAATCTTCGTACGACGATGAACATATCTTTGGAAATTGGGGATTTTGTTTTCTGTTCTTCCGCTACGCATGTAATGTTGCCCCTAAGATTTTCCAACAGTGGTATCAGAGCCAGGTTGTTCATGCGAAAGATTGGTTTTGAACTACATATGTTGTGTTTTGGAGAAGATTTTTCACGTTAAAATCGTTGACGCAAAAGCGAGAAAGGGTAGCAATTGTTGCTGCCCTTTCTTCCCTCGCAGATGACATCTTGGATGCCATCTGCGTGCAAGGGGGTGGCAGCCGACGGGTTGCTATAGGCGGTTTGCAGCTGGCGGCCTGCGGCTTGCCTGTAGCAGGCGCCACCTGCGGGTTGGGCGCTCGCAGGCAAGGCAGCCTGCAGCGGCAGCCACGTTGGCGACGCCTGTGGGCACTACCCGACAAGGGGCAGTGCCTGGGGGTAAAATCGCCAGCGGGGCAACGACGCTTGTGGGCGCTGCACATATGGGCATAGGCGCCAGCGGGGTAGTGGCGCTTGCGGGCGCTGTCCTCGCGAGCAGAGCTGCCCGCAGGGGCGGCGATGCCCACAAGGGGGCCCAACCATAGGAGCGGCGCCGCCCGCAAGCACAACGCCCGTGGGCAAGGGTGGCGCCCCCCGCCCTTGCAGTGGCTGCCATCGGCAGGGTGGCGGCGACGTCAACACTATAGGGAGAAAGAGGGGATTAGGGCATATTCCGAGCAAAAGACAATTTTGACCCTCAGGATTTTTGAAATTCCAGATTCTATCTTTTATCCAAATTACGAAAATATCCCTCATAATTCAAAAAATTCCCTGCATGTCTTTGATTTCATAAAAATATTAATTGATTAAAATTTTTAATTAATTATTATTATTTTATTATTATCTAGTAGTTTTATATGATGATGATTTATACATGTGATGTATGATATATGGACGGATAATCATGGATCGTGTGATGTGTGTACTTGTGATTATTATTATTGGGGTCTACGAGTCTCCATTTTATTTCTCGTTTATTGTCAGGTCTGCGTGCCTATGATTAAATTGTAATCACACGAGGAGGCGTAGTGGGAACGTGGATGCGATAGCGAGACCCACGAGACGGACGATCGCGATGCATGAAGATGCGTCGAGATGCCGACGGAACCGACGATGATGAGATCGATTATCACAGGGCATGGAGATGCACCACTGCACACATAGATCTTGATGTGAGTGATTAAGCCCATTGTCTCGGACCTGATCATATTAGGCTGTGGTCCATGATCATCTAGTGTAATTGCTCATGTCATGTGTGATTGTTTATACACATACTAGATATGTATATATATTTACATCCGATGTAGATATATATTAAATATGTATGCGTGTGACATGTCATATTGGATACCAAATCAAAGAAACATCTCTCTCGACAATATTAAGTCAGTAAACGTGAGTCAATTAGATTGACCCACGTGGCCTTCCATCGTTGTAGGTAGGGACCAATTCTCGTTGAGGTTGAGTTGGTTGAGTCCCTCGAGGCTCATCTATATTATGATTCGCTATCTTGCCTACGACATAGAGATGTCACCGGTGACCTGAGAACATGGTATGCTTGGTCGAGTCCCTCGAGAGTATATCATCGAATTAGACTCATCTTTTAACGATGGTGTTGACTTAACTAAACATCATGGTTGGTTGAGTCCCTCGAGACCATGATGATTCGGAGGCCGAATAGGATGGAAATCACAAGGAGTTGTGATTGGCAAAAGTTACCTACCTTTCGGGCTTAGTGTGATTGGTCGAGTCCCTCGAGGTTACACTAAGACGTTGATTGGATCCCGATCCCCACTAGAAGTTTGCCGGAGACTTCCGTTTCACATGTTGAGGGTGTCGCGTGACTTGCCAGTAAAATAGTGGGAGCATATTAAGATAGAAGTCCATATCTTGATTGTTTATATTTGTAAAATCCGCATGTTATTTATTTCTACTGCATCTTTATTTTCAGAAAATGTCACTTTCAAATCCCTTACATGACATACTTGATGTCAACCGCCTCACTGGTCCAAATTATATGGATTGGCTCTGCAACTTGAGAATTGTTCTCACAACGGAGAAAATCACGTACATCCTTGATATAGTGATGCTTACACCCGAGGAAGGGGAAAGCGAGGATGAGATCGCTTGCTATCTGAAGTACATTGATGACTCCATGACTCCTGAGTTACAGAGACATCATAAAAAGATGGATGCCAAATCCATTCTTCCACATGTCCGCAAACTATTTAAGGAATAGGAAAGGACTCAGCGATATGAGATATCCAAGAGCCTCTTTCGCGCTAGGATAACTGAGGGACACCAGTTCAGAACCATGTCCTAAAGATGATTGAGTGGATAGAGAAACTCACAGGTCTAAGAATGGTCCTAGAGGATAACCTATGTGTGGATCTTATGCTTCAGTCCCTACCAGATTCCTTTTCACAGTTCATAATATATTTTAATATGAATAAGCTTGAGGTGACTCTCTCGGAGCTCCTCAATATGTTGAGGGAGGCAAAGAGCACTATCAAGAAAGAGAAACCAGTTCTCTACACTGGTGAGACAAAAAATAATAGGAAAGCAGAAAAGTCCCTCAAGAAGGGCAAGGGCAATGACAGACCAGGTAAAGCAAAGGTTGCTAAGAAAGACCCGGCAAAGGACAAAAGCCAGTGCTTCCACTACAGAAAAGATGGGCACTAGAAGAGGAACTGTAAAGAGTATCTTACAGAGAGAGCGAAACAGAAGCTTGGAAAAGCTTTAGGTACATTCATGATTAGTCTCCATTTGTTAGACTCTTATGATAACACATGGGTATTAGATACCGGTACTGCTTATCATATTTGTAATTCATTGTAGGTTTTGGCAAGGCCTAGGAGACTAGCGAGAGGCGAGATGGACCTCAAGATGGGCAATGGAGCAAAATTTACTATAGTAGCTATTAGCGAGGTCGCCCTATATCTGCTTGGTGGAGCTATTATTGCATTGGATGCATGTTATTTTGTTACTTCTATTATCAAAAATATTATTTCCATTTCATGTTTGACAATTAGTGGAAATAAATTAGTTTTTGAGAACAATGGTTGTTCAATATTATTAGATGATGAGATCATCACGAGAGGAATATTGTATAATGGTTTGTTTATGCTAGACACTACTCCACATATCATGAATGTAAGTATGTCTAAGAGGAAACGGGATGAGGTGAACAGTGGATACCTGTGGTATTGTAGGCTAGGTCACATCCATGAGAGAATGATTTAAAATTTGCTATATGATAGATATCTAGATCTATTCGACTATGAGTCATATGCAACCTGCAAGCCTTGCCTTCGTGGAAAACTGACCAACTCTCTATTTAGTGGAACTGGAGAAAGAGCCACTAAACTACTAGAACTCATACATAGTGATCTATGTGGATCTATGTCAACTCATGTCATTGGTGGTTACTCCTACTTCATTACTTTTACTGATAATTTCTCAAGATATGGACATGTGTACTTAATGAAGTACAAGTTCGAGGTCTTTGAAAAATTCAGAGAATATAAGAATAAAGTGGAGAACCAAACTAGAAAGAGTATTAAGACTCTTCGATCAGATTTAGGAGGTGAGTACTTAAGTACAAAGTTTACCCAGTTCCTCAAGGACCATGAGATTCTATCCTAATGGACACCTCCTTATACACCTCAGTTCAATGGAGTATCTAATAGGAGGAATTGTACGCTGTTAGACATGATACGGTCCATGATGAGTTTCGCTGACCTACCCATCTCATTCTGGGGATATGCCCTATAGACTGTAAGTTCGTGGGATACCCCAAGGAAACTTGTGGGTATTATTTATATCATCTCGAGGACCAAAAGGTCTTTGTAGCTAAGAGAGCGGTGTTCCTTGAGAAGAAACACATTCTTGGTGGAGACAGTGGGAGCATGATAGAGTTGAGCGAGGTTGGAAAACCTAACTCAAGCACTACTCTATAGCCCGGGTTTGTTCATGTACCTAACACATAAGTTCCAACTTTACGTAGGTCCGGTAGAGTATCTCATCCTCCCGAGAGATATGTGGGACATATTGGAGGAGAGGATGTTGAGGATATTGATCCTCAAACCTACGATGAGGCTATTATGAGTATAGACTCCATGAAGTGGCAAGAAGCAATGAATTCTGAAATGGATTCAATGTACTCCAACAAGATTTGGAACCTAGTTGATGCGCCCGAGGGTATTGTACCCATCGGTTGTAAGTGGATATTTAAGAAAAAGATTGGAGTAGATGGAAAGATAGAGACCTATAAAGCAAGACTAGTGGCTAAGGGGTATCGTCAAGGGTAAGGTGTTGACTATGACGAAACCTTCTCACCCATAGCCATGCTAAAATTCATTTGAATTCTATTGGCTATTACAACACACTATAATTATGAAATCTGACAGATGAACGTGAAAACTACATTCCTCAATAGCAACCTCGAGGAGGAGGTGTATATGATACAGCCCGAGAGATTTATATCCAAGGACTGCCCAGATAAGGTGTGCAGGTTGCTTAGATCCATTTATGAACTAAAGTAAGCTTTCCGAAGTTGGAACATAAGATTTGATGAGGCAATCAGATCTTATGACTTCGTTAAGAACGAAGATGAGCCTTATGTGTATAGGAAGGTAAGTGTGAGCGCTATCACCTTCTTAGTGTTATATGTTGATGACATCCTGATAATTGGGAATGATGTAGGAATGCTATCCATAATAAAGGCTTGGTTATTTAGACACTTCTCCACGAAGGACTTGGGGAAAGCATCATATATCTTCGGGATTCAGATTTATAGAGATAGATCCAAGAGGATGCTTGGCTTGTCCCAATCCAGGTACATAGACACCAATGTCAAAAGGTTTGACATGAAAAATTCCAAGAAATATCTCATACCGATGAGACATTGGATATCGCTTTCTAGGAGTATGTCCCTAAAGACTCATAAAAAAAGGGTGAACATGGATAGGATACCCTATGCCTAAGCAATAGGGTCTTTCATGTATGTCATACTATGTACCAGGCCTGATATAGCGCATGCTCTAAGTGTTACGAGCAGGTATCAGACGGATCTAGGCTTGGAGCACTGAAAAGCAGTAAAGTGTATCCTTAAGTACTTGAGAAGGACTAAGGATCTTTTACTACTATATAGAGATAGTAGCCTCAGGGTTGAAGGCTACACGGACTTTAGTTTTCAGTCCAATGTCGATGATAGCAAGTCGAATTCGGGGTATGTGTACACCTTGGATAGAGGAGTAGTGTGCTAGAAGAGTTCCAAGCAAGATACTACTACTGACTCGACTACAGAGGTGGAATACCTTATTGCAGTAGAGGCAGCACAAAAGGGAGTCTGGATGAAGAAGTTCATCATAGAAGTTTTCTGAGGAGATTCTAACTTATTGGAGAGATCGTGACCCGAGGAGATATAATAGTGGAAATAGTTCCATCTGAAGATAACATTGCAGATCCATTGACAAGGCCGTTGTCTCATATTGTCTTTGAGCGTCACAGGATGAGGATCAGACACAAGTGATTAGCTTTAGGTCAAGTGGGAGATTGCTAGTCATAGGTGCCCTACAAGCCAATCATGTGAGTAATGGCATGTGTGACTTGACACGCAGTCTTTTTGCTTATTATATTTTAACATTTATCACTTTATATATATATATATATATATATATATATATATATATATATATATATATATATATATATATATATATATATATATATATATATATATATATATATATATATATAGTGATGTCCTTGGATCTGTGCAATGGAAATCGGATCGTGATGAAATCATGATAACGAGACCGATTCGCTTGTAAACACAGATCCTAAATAATCCCAATCATAGGTTACTCGAGAGGGATATCGAGATAACCGGACAAACTAGTGTGTTGTATACCCGTCCATATGATGGATGCAGCTAATCTCATAACTGCTCGTGTGGGGGGGGCACTGGGGATACGATATAGGTGCTCATTGGAGAATGAGTTCACTGATTGATCCGCTTACGGAATGCTGAATGGTTGATGATGTCTTATTATCAGACAACGATTTCGTAATCCTAGTGGTGTATCTAGTCCTTAGACTTGAGACACCAAGGATGTCCTATATGAGTGCTCCACTCTTTAATACGGGAGTGGTAGTCAACCTTACGAGGGCTATTGAGTGTCGATAGAGACTTGAGTAGAAACCATATGAGTATGACAACACCATGCCTGATATACGGTCTCTAAGATATTATATGGATGAGGGACTATAGGTACACGGTAACATAGGACAGACAGGTCCAATGGATTGAATTCCCCTGTATCGTCTAGGGATTGCGGTGTAGTGGCTTAGTACGTCCGCAGTCAATGAGTCGAGTGAATTATTATAGAGATAATAATTCACTAAGCCAGAAGATGTTCTGACAAGTATGACTCACGGCCAGCTCGATATTGGGCCTAGAGAGTCACACATATATGGTAGGCATTGCGATGAGTAGAGATTCGGATATGAGATATCCGTCGGAGCCCCTATCTTATTGGATTTCCAAAAGCCCCGAAATTATTGGATCCTATGGATGAGATCCAATAAGAGCCCATGAGAGATTATCGAATAGAGATCCACTAATCTAAGAGGCTTGGGTAGTTAGATGGAGATCCAATACCCAATAGGGGAGGATCTATTAGGGTTAAGTTGATATGGGGCCTCTATAAATAGGAGGGATTCTATAGTATATAGGCTAGAGCTTTTTGCTTCCTCTCCTATTCTCCTCCCCCTCTCCACCTCAGAGCAAGCCTGAAGTTTTGTGGAGCGTCATCGTAGCCCTACTGTGTGAATCACCGCTAGAGAGGAGGGCGCTTGACCTCCTTCACCATCTCCTAGAGATCTGTATGGATTCAGGGATATGCGATCTCCCTAGGTAACACAATCTATCTCACACGTGATTTTCTATTTCATGGATTTTTGCGTACCAATCTTCGTATGATGACGAACATATCTTTGGGAATTGGGGATTTTGTTTTATGTTCTTCCGCTGCGCATGTAATGTCGCCCCCAAGATTTTCCAACAGTAACCACTCATGGGTGTTAGGATCAAGAGCACTAAGAGGGGGGGGGGGGGGGGTGGGGGGGTGAATTAGTGCAGCGGAAAACCTTCTGCGATTAAAATCGAAAACTGCGTTCGTTCGATAAAAGTGATTTTGGTAAGAAAGCTGATTCGTAAATCACTTCAACTTTTGACTAGGAGAGATGCAGTAAAGATATAAACGCAGTTTGCAGTTATGATAGAAATCAGAATATAAGCGCAAACTGAAATACGACGTTCGTACGATAAAAGCGATTTCGGTATAAAAGCTTATTCGTAAACCACTTTAACTTGAGATAAGGCGAGATGCAGTTAAAGCAAAGATATAAAGGCAGTTTACAGTTATAATGGAAATCAAAACTTAAGCGCAAACTGAAATACGACGTTCGTACGATAAAACTGATTTGCGTCTTAAACGCCGATTCGGAAAGCACTGAACTTTGAAACACGTTCATAAAAACACAGAAGGCAGTAAGCTATTGAGGAGGTTTGCAGTAAATATAAGATGCTCAAAGTAAATGCAAACCGAGATTTAGAGTGGTTCGGTCAATCTTGACCTACTCCACTTTTGGCTTCCTCCACCGATGAGGTCACCGACGTCAACTAGAGGCCTTCCTTCAATAGGCGAAGGTCAACCACCCTTTTACAGTTTCACTCCTTTTGACGGGCTTAGGAGACAACTCTTACAGAATTTTCTCTCCTCTCTTTACAGCTCAGAACTTGGAAGAAAAGAGGGAGAAGAACTTTTGGCCTTTACAACAATTTTGAGCTCTAAAAATCACAGAACAAGATCAAGATTTCGGTGTAAGTTCATGCCCTTTCAGTGCTGAATGGGTAGGGTATTTATAGGCCCCAACCCAGTTCAAATTTGGAGCTCAAAACTGTCAATTCCCAGAATTCCGGGATCAGGCGGTTGCACCTCCTGACTGAGGCGGTTGCACCGCCTGGCAGAGCTCAAAGACTGAGCCTTTGGGCGGTGCCACCTCTGTCAGGGGCGGTTGCACCTCCTGCCAGAGCTCGAAGACCGAGCTCAGGCAGTGCCACCGCCTAACTGCAGCGGTTGCACCTCTTGCCAGAGCTCGAAGACCGAGCTTAGGCGGTGCTACCTCTTGTTAAGGGAGGTTGCACCGCCCAGTCTCGCTTGGAGACTGAGCCCAGGCGGTGCCACCTCCTAGCTGGGGCGGTTGCACCGCACAGTCTCGCTCGGAGACTTAGCCCAGGCGGTGCTACCTTTGGCTTGGGCGGTTGCACCTCCCAACAGAAATCAGGGTCCGAATGGGTTGATCCATTCGGCCCAATTTGGGTTTTTCAAGGGCCCAATTGCCCCAAGATTAAGTTAATGGGATCACCTCTCATTTTCAACTTAATAATTGTGCTAACTACGATATTTCCTAAGACAATTACTGCAACTTGCTCCGGTGCGTCAATCGCTTCTTCCGGCGAACTTTCGTCGATCATCCGATGAACCCTCGGTGATGCTCCTGCGGACTTCCGGCAAAATCCTGGACTTGCGACGATCCACTTGGTGAGTTCCGACGAGCTTCTTTGGCAAGCTCATGGACTTCTCGGATTTGTTCTCGTAGAACCTCCGACGACTGTCCGAACTTCCGTCGAACTCTCGAACTCCCAACGTGATCATTGTCTTGACTCCGGCGTAACTCCTGCTGCATGTCTTACTTTCATCGTAGTTAATCCTGCACACTTATCTCAACATATAGATTAGATAACAAATGACAATTGACTTCATCATCAAATCCGAGATTCAACAATATCCCCCTTTTTGATGATGACAATCAATTGATAATGGAGTTAACCTTAACTCCCCCTGTCTATATGCCATACTTGAGATAAGTCATTCTTGAATTCAAAACCTAAGAATTCAAGAGACATATTGATAAGTTAAAATCATTTGAACTTATCAATACTCCTATCATGATTCCTATCATGATGTATCTCTCTGAAGATGATGTCAAGGCTTGACATTCATTTTCAAATTTCACATTACAAGTTTGAATGATGGTAATAGTAGCAATTCATCATATTGTAAGATATCAACATGTAAAACTACGAAGTAGGATTTTGATATCATTACATGATGTACACATTTCAAATATTTTAGCAAGTATTGCATTTCATCACATGATAAGATATCAACTCGTAAAATTATGATGTAAGTTTTTTGTTTGATATCTTGACACGATACAAACAAGGCATAATGCAAATTATAGCAATCATAGCATCTATTCATATATCTCTTGGTGATGCAAGCATGGCATAATCATAGCATCAGTGTTTATAGCATCAATTCATATATTTCTCCCCCTTTGTCATCAACAAAAAGCATGGTAGTTGTGATACCAGGAGAACAATATAAGCAAATTTTGAACATAAGTGTGACAGCCGTTCATGCCTTTACTAGGTTCAAGTTATTTTCCAATAGTAAGTGATAGGAAATCAAGTATATAAAGAAAAGCATGATATGTAGATCGCTTTGAATACTTCTTCCTTTTTATTTGTTATAATCTTTTTGCATGAAGGAGGAAGGCCATTTGTGATACCAGCTATTTGTGAGTTTACTTTGAGTGAAGTTAAAAACCGATGAGAGATTAAATCATGCTTCAAAATATGTATGTGAAGCAAATCTTTGCAAGTAAAAATACTATCATCCATATTTCAAGATGGAATTCATAAGCAGGAATCATTTCATCAAATCCATTTCAGAAAAATATTTTTCATATAAGTGTATGAGAAAATTCGATTTTTAGCATTCCAATTGTTAAGCGAATCCGAAAATGAAATGAACACTTTCATGCATTCGGTCTAGACTATGCTACAGATTTTCAAATACAATCATGAAGACAAAACATGCTTATTGTTATGGAAATTTTTGTATTCAACACATAATTTCCAACATGTTATATAGGCATGTAATGGCGATCAAGTGATTTGATCATATGATTAAGTCCAAAAAATAATTTTAACTAGTTTATGTATTCGGACACATTAACATTCCTAATTCTCTTCTTATGAAATCAAATTGTTCTTCACTTAGAGGTTTTGTAAAAATATCAGCTAGTTGATGTTTAGTATCAATGAACTCTATGATTACATCATGATTAATAACATGATCTCGTATAAAGTGATGTCTAATATCAATATGTTTTGTTCTTGAGTGTTGTATAGAATTCTTTGTTAAGCATATTGCACTTATGTTATCACATTTAATGGGAATATTTTTAAGATGAACTTTATAATCTTCTAAGGTGTTTTTCATCCATACAACTTGTGCACAGCATGCACTTGCTGTAATATATTCAGCTTCGGTTGTTGATAGTGCAACCGAGTTTTGTTTCTTAGATGACCAAGAAACAAAGGCATGTCCTAAAAATTGACATGTTCCTGATGTGCTTTTTCTATCTAGTCTACAGCCAGCAAAGTCCGCTTCATCATAAGCAATTAACTCAAGATTCTCTGATTTTGGGTACCATAATCCTAGATTTGTGGTACCATTAAGATATCTAAGTATTCTTTTAACTGCTTTGAGATGAGATATCTTAGGGTTTGATTGAAATCTAGCACAAAGTCCTACACTGAATATGATGTTTGGTCTAGTTGCAGTGAGGTAAAGTAAACTTCCTATCATACCCCTATAAGTTTTTTGATCGAAGCTTTCTCCACTTTCATCAATTTCTAACTTAGTGGAGGTGCTCATAGGAGTGTTAATAGCTTTTGAGTTATTCATATTAAATTTTTTAGTAAATTCATAGCATATTTAGTTTGACTAATAAAGATGTCATTGCTTAGTTGTTTGATTTGTAAGCCTAAGAAGAATGTTAATTCTCCCATTAAACTCATTTCGAATTCAAGACTCATAGTTTTAGCAAAAGATTCACAAAGAGATTCATTCGTAGAACCAAAGATAATATCATCAACATAAATCTGAACAATGAGAAAATTATTTTTAAAATTCTTGATGAATAATGTAGTATCAACCTTGCCTTTTGTGAAATTATTTTCAATAAGAAAAGAACTAAGTCTCTCATACCAAGCCCTCGGAGCTTGTTTTAAACCATAGAGAACTTTAGTTAATCTAAACACATGATTAGGGAGGCTATTGTTTTTAAATCCAGGAGGTTGTTCAACATAGACTTCTTCGGAAATAAAGCCATTAAGAAAAGCGCTTTTAACATCCATTTGAAACAACTTAAAATTATTACTACTAGCGTAGGCAAGGAGCATCCTTATGGCTTCTAATCGAGCCACAGGAGCGAAGGTTTCTTCGTAATCGATACCTTCTTCTTGGTTGAAACCTTTGGCAACTAATCTAGCCTTGTTTCTAACCACGATACCATTTTCATCTTGCTTGTTTCTAAAGGCCCATTTAGTACCAATAACTAAATGGTCATTTGGCCTAGGAACAAGCTTCCACACCTCATTTCTCTCAAATTGATTCAATTCATCTTGCATTGCGATAATCCATGAATCATCTTTCATGGCTTCGTCAACACATTTGGGTTCAATTTGGGAGAGAAAAGCGGCGTTGGCACAAAATTTTTTAAGAGAAGATCGTGTTTGAACCCCCTTTGATGAGTCTCCTAAGATTAGCTCTTTAGGATGAGCATCCACATACTTCCAATCCTTGGGTAAGGATGTTTCGGAAGTGGATGCATCCAAGTTGCTAGTTGGAGATGGGGTTTCATTTAAATTCAAGGAATCAAAATTAACATCATCATCAAAATCGTTTTTCCTAATTTCGGAAATCTCATTGAAAACAACATGAATGGATTCTTCAATAATTAAAGTTCTTTTATTGAAGATACGAAAAGCTTTAGAAACCGAAGAATAACCAAGAAAGATTCCTTCATCGGATTTAGCATCAAATTTTCTTAAGTTATCCTTTTTATTCAAGATAAAACACTTACACCCAAAGACTTTAAAATATGAAACATTGGGTTTTTTGTTGTTCCATAACTCATAAAGAGTTTTGGTGAGTAAGGGTCTTACTAGAACTCTATTCAAAATATAGCATGCAGTGTTTACGGCTTCGGCCCAAAAATATTTGGGTAGGCTATGTTCATTCAACATGGTTCTTGCCATTTCTTGTAAATTTCGATTTTTTCTTTCTACTACTCCATTTTGTTGAGGATTTCTTGGAGTAGAGAAATTATGGTTGTATCCATTGAGTTCACAAAATTCTTGGAAATCATGGTTTTGAAATTCTCCACCGTGATCACTTCTAATTGACGAAATCATAGAACCCTTCTCATTTTGAACAAGTTTACAAAACTTGGTAAAATATCTAAAGCATTCATTTTTCTGTTTTAAGAAGTAAGTCCATGTATATCTGCTATAGTCATCCACAATAACGAAGGCGTATTTGCTACCTCCTAGGCTTAATGTAGAGATTGGTCCGAACAAGTCCATATGGATCAATTATAAGGGCCTAGAGGTGCTTATTTGATTCTTAGATTTGAAACTACCCTTAATTTGTTTACCTAATTGGCAAGCATCACATACATTATCTTTGATGAACTTGATATGAGGAATTCCTCTTACAAGTTCTTTAGATGATATTTGAGTGATTAGTTTCATGCTAGCATGACCTAATCTTCTATGCCATAGCCAAGCATCCTCATTCAAAACCGAAAAACACATTTCATTACACAAATCATTGATGTCAATAGTGTATATGTTATTTTGTTTTAATGCAATCATAGGCATGTTTTTGTGTGGTTTTTCAATGATGCAAGCATTAGATTCGAATCTGACAATGTATCCTTTATCACATAATTGACTAATGCTCAAGAGGTTATGTTTTAAACCATCAACTAACAAAGCATCTTCAATAAAGAAGTTGGATTTGTTACCTATGGTTCCTTTGCCAATGATTTTACCCTTGTTGTTGTCTCCGAAGGTGACATAGCCTTCGTCTATGCTAGTGAGCTTAGAGAATTGAGATGGATCTCCGGTCATATGCCTTGAGCATCCACTATTAAGGTACCATCTCTTGCTCCTAGTTTGCGATGGTATAGGTTTCTACAAGAAAGGATGATTTTTAGGTACCCATTTACTTTTGGGTGCCTCAAAAATAGATCTACATTGTTTATCATGTTGCATGGAATTTATCACGGTTCCTTTAGGAACCCAAATTAATTTGTTCGTACTAATTTTCTTGAATGGACAATAATACGTTTTGTGTCCTAAGTTTACAACAAAAGTTGCATTTGCTTTGGTGTCGAACATGTAAGATGGGGCCTTTTATGAAGGTGGTTGGATTTTGGTGAGGACTTCTCACAAATCCGATTCCACTTCTTTTGGGAACATGACCCTTGTTTGCAAGGATCATGTTCAATGACTTGCTACCAACCTCAAATTTCTTCAAGGTGTCCTTAAGTAGCAAGTTTTTCTTTTGGAGAGTTTCTAGATCATGGCATTTTATGCATGAAGCTGAACTATCATGATATTCAGTTTTTAACTTATCAAAATTACAAGTAAGACTATCATGCTCCTTTTTTAGCAATTTATATTTTCTGCTAATAATCTTGCATTCATCAAATAAGTCATGGAAGGCATTTAATAATTCATCAAATGATAAATCTGCATCTATTAAATTCATTACCTCCTCTCCGATGGCCATTAAGGCGTAATGAGCAACTTGCTCGGTGTTGGACTCCTCTTCTTCGGATGCGCTCGAGTCATCCCACGTTACTTTGAGCGCCTTCTTCTTTGATGTTCTCTTTTTGACTTGAGGACAATCACTCTTGTAGTGTCCCGGCTTTTTGCACTCATAGCAAATAACTTGGTCCTTCTTGGGTTCAAATTTATTTTTGTTTCATTCTTAAACTTGTTTCTTTTAATGAATTTTTTAAATTTTCTTGTTAGAAGTGCCAAGTCATCGTCACAGTCCTAATCACTTGAGTTTTCTCTCAAGTGGTCTTCTGAAGTTCTAAGTGTCATATCCTTCCTGTTCTTTGGAAGGATGTCTTCTTGCTCTTCATGAGCTTTGCAAGTCATCTCGTAGGTCATTAATGACCCGATTAGTTCTTCAAGAGGGAAGTTGTTTAGATCTTTCGCCTCTTGAATAGCAGTGACTTTAGGATCCCAACTCTTAGGAAGGGATCTTAGAATCTTATTTACGAGCTCAAAATCTGAAAAACTTTTTCCGAGTCCTTTTAGACCGTTGATGACATCCGTGAAACGGGTAAACATGTCGCCAATAGTCTCACTCAGTTTCATCCAGAAAAGTTTGAAAGAATGTAACAAAAGATTGATTTTTGACTCTTTCACTCTACTTGTGCCTTCGTGAGTCACTTCGAGTATGTGCCAAATATCAAATGCTGTTTCACAAACCGAAACACAATTGAACTCGTTTTTATCATGCGCACAAAATAAGGCATTCATAGCCTTTGCATTAAGAGCGAAAGCCTTCTTCTCCAATTCATTCCAATCGATCATTGGAAGAGAAGACTTCAAAAATCCATTTTCGACAAGATTCCAAAGTTTAAAATCCATAGAAATAAGAAATATCCTTATTCGGGTCTTCCAATAGGTGTAGTCCGTCCCATTGAACATGAGTGGACGTGTGATAGAATGGCCCTCTTGGTTTCCGGCGTATGCCATCTCTCTTGGGTTTTAATCCGTTTGAGAGTTAACCCCGCTCTGATACCAATTGTTAGGATCAAGAGCACTAAGAGGGGGGGGTGAATTAGTGCAGCGGAAAACCTTCTACGATTAAAATTGAAAACTGCGTTCGTTCGATAAAAGTGATTTTGGTAAGAAAGTCGATTCGTAAATCACTTCAACTTTTGACTAGGAGAGATGCAGCAAAGAAATAAACACAATTTGTAGTTATGATGGAAATCGGAATATAAGCGCAAACTGAAATACGACGTTCGTACGATAAAAGCGATTTCGGTATAAAAGCTTATTCGTAAACCACTTTAACTTGAGATAAGGCAAGATGCAATTAAAGCAAAGATATAAAGGCAGTTTGCAGTTATAATGGAAATCAGAACTTAAGCGCAAACTGAAATACGACGTTCGTACGATAAAACTGATTTGCGTCTTAAACGCCGATTCGGAAAGCACTGAACTTTGAAACACGTTCGTAAAAACACAGAAGGCAGTAAGCTATTGAAGAGGTTTGTAGTAAAGATAAGATGCTCAAAGTAAATGCAAACCGAGATTTAGATTGGTTCGGTCAATCTTGACCTACTCCACTTTTGGCTTCCTCCACCGACGAGGTCACCGACGTCAACTAGAGGCCTTCCTTCAATAGGCGAAGGCCAACCACCCTTTTACAGTTTCACTCCTTTTGACAGGCTTAGGAGACAACCCTTACAGAATTTTCTCTCCTCTCTTTACAGCTCAGAACTTGGAAGAAAAAAGGGAGAAGAACTTTTGGCCTTTACAACAATTTTGAGCTCTAAAAATCATAGAACAAGATCAAGATTTCAGTGTAAGTTCATGCCCTTTCAGTGCTGAATGGGTGGGGTATTTATAGGCCCCAACCTAGTTCAAATTTGGAGCTCAAAACTGTCAATTCCCGGAATTCCGGGATCAGGCGGTTGCACCTCCTGACTGAGGCAATTGCACCGCCCGGCAGAGCTCGAAGACTGAGCCTCTGGGCGGTGCCACCTCTATCAGGGGCGGTTGCACCTCCTGCCAGAGCTCGAAGACCGAGCTCAAGCGGTGCTACCTCTTGTCAGGGGAGGTTGCACCGCCTAGTCTCGCTTGGAGACTGAGCCCAGGCAGTGCCACCTCCTGGCTGGGGCGGTTGCACCGCCCAGTCTCGCTCGGAGACTTATCCCAGGCGGTGCTACCTCTTGGCTTGGGCGGTTGCACCTCCCAACAGAAATCAGGGTCCGAATGGGTTGATCCATTCGGCCCAATTTGGGTTTTTCAAGGGCCCAATTTGGGTTTTTCAGGGGCCCAATTGCCCCAAGATTAAGTTAATGGGATCACCTCCCATTTTCAACTTAATCATTGTGCTAACTACGATATTTCCTAAGACAATTACTGCAACTTGCTCCGGTGCGTTAATCGCTTCTTCCGGCAAGCTTCCGGCGAACTTCCGTCGATCATCCGATGAACCCTCGGTGATGCTCCTGCGGACTTCCGGCAAACTCCTGGACTTGCGACGATCCACTTGGCGAGTTCCGACGAGCTTCTTTGGCAAGTTCATGGACTTCTCGGATTTGTTCTCGCAGAACCTCCGACGACTGTCCGAACTTCCCTCGAACTCTCGAACTCCCAACGTGATCATTGTCTTGACTCCGGCGCAACTCCTGCTGCATGTCTTACTTTCATCGTAGTTAATCCTACACACTTATCTCAACATATAGATTAGATAATAAATGACAATTGACTTCATCATCAAAATCCGAGATTCAACAATGGAAAGAATAAAACTAACAAAAATTAAGCCAATCAGAAAGCTTATCAATAGGAAAATGGTAAAATGCCACCCCCAGCTAATATCAAGAAAGAAGAAAGTGTTTCTTTTGTAAAAGGAAGGGACACGAGAAGAAGGAATGCACGAAATTCCAACAATGACTTGAAAAGAAAGATAAACCAACCTCATTTGTGTGTTATGA
Source organism: Musa acuminata AAA Group (assembly GCF_036884655.1). Taxonomy (NCBI): domain Eukaryota; kingdom Viridiplantae; phylum Streptophyta; class Magnoliopsida; order Zingiberales; family Musaceae; genus Musa; species Musa acuminata. The sequence goes on along the minus strand of NC_088327.1, from coordinate 13,714,334 downwards.
ATATAATATAGTTAATGTTAATATTAATACTTGTGGATTGACTTTGGATCAACAATCCATATTGCAAACTCTTTGTAGGGTATGTAAAACCTAAGGAAGCCAATGGGAAGTGAGTAAAGCATCTTATCAGGTAATAAGATGGGCTCACATGTGGAGGCAAATTGGAACATGCATTTTAACTTTAAGTAATTATTTTGTTTTAAAATTGGAAAAGATCTTTTATGTACCAAGTTTCTCATGAAACTTAATTTATATTTCCAGACTCATACCAGTTGGATATTCCTTTAATTTTCAACATATATCATTTCGTTTATTATATAAATTTGACTATGTTAGGAAATGTATTTTGTCTGATTGTCTTTATCGTATTTTCTTACAAAATGATGACACTCAAAGTTCAATACATGTTCACTCTAGCATTAAAAGGTGTAATATTAATGATGACTCTTCTATGTTATAGCGTTGGAGATTAGGACATATCTCCATAAAGAGAATTAAGAGATTAGTTAATGATGAGGTACTTAATACTCTTGATTTTACTAATTTTAAGACTTGTGTGGACTATATTAAGGAAAAGCAGACAAACAAGTCCAAAATGGGTGCTAATAAGAGTTCAGACATATTAGAGATCATTCATACTGATATATGTTGTCCAGATATGGACACACATGGTTAGAAATTCTTCCTCTCCTTTATAGATGATTACTCGCGATATATGTATATCTATTTGGTTCATAACAAAAATAAAGCATTGGATACCTTCAAAGTCTTTAATGCTGAAGTTGAGGACCAATGTGGTAAGCAAATTAAAATTGTGAGATCAAATAGAGGGAGAATATTATGGTAGATATACTAAAAATGAACAAGCACCTAGTCTTTTTGCTAAGTTTATTCAGTGCTCATGGACTGAAGCACTAAAGACAACTGTGTATATATTAAATCGAGTTCCAACCAAGGTTGTCCTAAAGTCACCATTTGAATTATGAAAAGGTTGGAAACCGAGTTTGCGACATATGCGCGTTTGGAGATGTCCGTCTGAGGTCAGGATATATAATCCATAAGAGAAGAAACTAGACTCGATGACTATTAGTGGGTATTTCATTGAATATGTCGAAAAGTCCAAAGGTTACATGTTCTATTGTCCATCTCACACAACTAGGATTATGGAATCAAGAAACGCTAAATTTCTTGAGGATGACATGATCAGTGGGAGCAATCAGTTCAGGAATATAGTTTTTGCAAATGATTATATAGAATCTCAACCTTCCATATCAAATGATAGATTGGTTATAGTTCATAACACTTCTCAAGTACAAACTAGTGCTGAACAACCAATCATTGAGATTTCATAAGTTGCTAATAGTATTCTAATAGATCAAGTAGTTCAGGAATTACAACAAGCTCTTAACCAACTAGATGAACCACAAGTTCCTTAGGAAAACATTGGTACAACATTAAAAAGATCTACTAGAAATAAAAGATCAACAATTCCTAGTGATTATGTTGTATATCTATAATAATTTGACTATAATATTAGAGCCAAAAATGATCCTGAAGCCTTTTCACAAGCTATGTGTCGTAAAAAATCAAATTTGTGGCACGATGCCATGAAATTAAAGATGAATTCTATGAAGAGCAACGAAGTCTGGGATCTTGTAGAGTTGCCTAATGAAGCAAAGGCTATTAGTTGTAAATAAGTCTTTAAAACCAAGAAAGATTCGTTAGGCAACATTGAGAGATACAATGCAAGACTTGTTGCAAAGGGATTTACTCAAAAAGAGGGAATCGATTATATGGAGACGTTTTATCTTATATTTAAGAAAGATTCTCTTCGTATCATTTTGGCATTGGTTGTACATTTTGACCTTGAGTTGCAACAAATGGATATGAAAACGATATTTCTTTATGGAGATCTAGAGAAAGAGGTTTATATGAAACAACATGGATGTGAACACTTGGTTTGTAAGTTTAAGAAATCTATATACGGTTTAAAACAAGCCTCCCACTAATGATATTTTAAATTCTATGAAGTGATTTCTTCATTCGGATTTGTTGAAAATCCCATTGATCAATGCATATACTAGAAGGTCAATGGGAGTAAAATATGTTTTCTTGTTTTATATGTAGATGATATTTTGTTTGCAACCAACGATAAGGATTTGTTGCATGAGGTAAAACGATTCCTTTCTAAAATTTTTGACATGAAGGATACGGGTGAAGCATCTTATGTCATTGGTATTAAGATCCATAGAGATAGACCTCGAGACATTTTAGGTCTATCACAAGAAACCTATATCAATAAACTTTTAGAAAGATTTCAGATGAAGGATTGTTCACCAAATGTTGCTCTCATTATGAACGGTGATAGGTTCAATTTGAACCAATGCCTAAAGAACAACCTTAAGAGGGAATCAATGAAAAACATCCCATATGCTTCGACCGTAGGAAGCCTTATATATGTTTAGGTTTGTACTAGACCTGATATTGTATTTGTTGTGGGGATGCTAGGTCGATATCAAAGTAATCCAGGTATAGACCACTGGAGAGCTGCAAAGAAAGTGATGAGGTATCTACAATGTACTAAAGATTACATACTTATGTATAGACATACAGACAATCTAAATGTGATTCGTTATTCAGATTCAGACTTCGTCGGTTATGTTGATTCTCATAAATCAATATCATGATATATTTTTATGATGGCTAGTGGAGCTATTTATTAGAGAAGCACCAAGCAGACCTTGACTACTACTTCTGCCATGGAAGCTGAGTTTGTCTCTTGTTTTGAGGCTACTTCACATGGTGTATAGCTTAAGAGTTTCACTTCTAGGCTTACAATCATTTATTCTATTTCTATGCTATTAAGATTTTTTTGTGATAATTCAGCTGTTGTCTTTATGGCTAAAAATTATAAAAGTGGAAGTCGAAGTAAACACATCGACATTAAGTATTTAGCCACAAGAGAACGTGTAAAAGAAAAGAAAGTGGTCATTAAAAATATTAGCACTGAATTAATGATTGTTGATCCTTTGACTAAAGCTATGCCATATCTGAAATTCAAGGATCATGTAGAGAAAATGAGACTTGGTTCCACTTTGTAATTATATTAAAACTCTTATATATATTATGATATTTTCTCATTCATGTGTACATTAATTTGAGAAAATATATTGGTATTGGACTAAGAATAAACATAAGGTTTATTCATTAAGTAATATTACCATATTAAGATTAAGAAACTAAATACATCGTGATACAGGATGATAATACTCGCTCTTAGAGAACTTATCGCTATGATTTATATATTTGTTTCTTAAGAAAGTTGTTCGATAAAGATTAATTCAAATTATTAAGCTAAACGTATGGACCAAGTGGGAGAATGTAACCATTCTCATTAAGTTCATCATTCATTATTATCAATTTCTTCTTTTATTATGGTTTAAATATTTCAGTTTTTCATTCTAAATGTAATCGTTATATTAAATATTTTATTTAATATCATTTAAATTCTTCATTATGATCCAAATATTACAAATTTGAATTAATTCTTGAACGTTATGAAGTTGGTGATAATAAATGTTCTTGATGAGAGAACGTCTATATAAACGAGGGTTTTGACCTCTGGGCTCAATATCTCTCTAAAATCTAAATGATTTGCTATACCATCTAAGACGAGAGTTCTAAGCCGAGAAGTGCCAAAATACAAAGAGAAATCATTGTTGAAATTCTTGACAATAATGGCTGGAGGTACAGGCTTGCCAATTCTTTTGCTTGCTGTATTCTCTTTGGGTTTTCACATAATGAACAATGAATAGTATGATAAGTTGAATTGTAATGATAAAAAGTACATCTAAATGGTTGAATACAATATCTTATTTTTACATGTGGGAAGTGAGGATTTTCCTCAATTATCCAACGAGATTTTCTCGTGTAGTTGAGAAAATCTTATTTGCTATTATGCCTCAGCAAGAGTGAGCTCCTATCAAGGATGTTAATCTTCGACCGATGCAATGAAAATAGTTTGCTGGTGAGAGGCTTCGTGAGTGAGTCTGCTAGTTGATCAGTCTTATGTACATGAAAAACATGTAGTTGATGTCTGACAACTTGATCTCCAACGAAGTGGATGTCGATGGCAATGTGTTTCATGCGTGAGTGAAACACTGGATTGACACATAGGTATGTAGTTCTAATATTATCATAATATATTATAGGAGAATAGATAGAGTTGACGTTGAGTTCCTAGAGCATATTTGTGACCAAATTGAGTTCACAACAGTGGCAATGGCATGATATTTAGCTTCAGTCATAGATCGTACAATTGTCTTTTGCTTTTTAGAACTCCGATTGATTGGATTAGCTCCAAGGAAAATAATATACCTCGACATGGTCAAAGTTCCATACTCAATTTGCATCAACAAAGGCATGGAGATGAAGCGGAGCGTGTTTGTAGAGAAAGAGGCCATGATTGATGGTCCCCTTAAGATACCGCAAAATTCGTTTGACCGCAGACCAATGCGTAGCAAATGGCCGATGCATGAATTGTGATAATTTATTGACTACAGATGAGATATCTGGACGGGTGAGAGCCAAGTACTTGTCGGTATTGAGTAGTCCGTAGTAGAACTTCCATCACATAATTTAAGTGATTCACTAGTATAGAGGGGAGTTATAACCTCTTTTGCATCTTGTATGTTTGTCTTTGATAATAAGTCTTGAATATATTTTCTTTGTGATAGGAGGAGACCTAAAGATGTGAATGTTGCTTCTACTCCTAGAAAGTAACTCAAGGTTCCTAGATCTTTAAGGGATAATCAATCGGTCAGTTGCTTTAAGAATGCCTGAATCTCTAGAGGATCATTGTTTGTAACAATAATATCATCCACATACACTAGAAGATATATTGTATTTCCATTTTGTTATCGTAGAAATAATGAGGTATCAGACTTGGAGTTGATGAAGCCCATTGATGTCAAAAACGAGCCAAGTTTAGTATACCAAGCTCTTGAAGCTTGACGAAGTCTATAAATAGCTTTGTAGTTTACAAACATGCCTCAGATACTGAAGACGAACAAAGCCAGGAGGTTGCTACATGAAGACATCTTCAGTTATAGTCTCATGTAAAAAGGCATTGTAAACATCCAATTGTCATAGGTGCCAGCCTTTTGAGATGGCTAAACTCAGGATAAGCCGGATTATTATGGGTTTAACAACGAGACTGAATGTTTTTGTGAAGTCATTACCAGGTCATTGATGAAACCCTTTGGCTACTAAACTTGCTTTATATTTAGTAATTGACCTATCTGGTTTCGCTTAATTCGAAAGCATTTACACTTGATCATATTTTATGTGTGATGAAAGGGTACTACTAGGGTCCATGTAGAGTTATGGAGGAGAGCATCATATTCTTCACACATGGCTTTACGCCAGTGAGGAGATTTTTGAGCTTGAGTAATTATGGTAGGTTCACTAGCCTTAGGAGAAGAGTTCTTTATAGCATTTAGGTCAAGGACTTGACGTGGTTTAAAAATACCACTTTTGGAGCGTTTTGTTATTGGATGTCCAGGGGCTCTGGAAGTGGTAGGTTGTGTTGTTGGTATAGCCGGTGGTGAGTCACTAACACCGGTCGGGCTAGTTTGCGGCGCGTCAATATCACAAGGTCTAGGAGAAGATGAAGCCAGTGGCGATGTTGCCGAGGGTATTACTTCATCAATAGGGAAAACCTGTGAAGTAGGGAGTAAGGAGCTAGTGAATTGGAGGAGTGTGTTGATCCTGAGGGTAAGGACTAAACGTTGTCGTGGGATGAGATCTGAGAGATACTCCAATGATGTATGTTTGTCGGAGTAGCTTGCATAGTAGGATACTCATGATTTTGAAAAGGAAAAGAAACTCCACAAAAATAACATGACGTGATATAAAGAATTTTTGAGTTTGAGGTTCGTAGCATCGGAAAGCGTTATGTTCAAAAGAGTATCCTATAAAAATGCAAGGCTTAGATTATGATGTTAGCTTATGTGAGGCATAAGGATGTAGCCATGGATAATATAGACAACCAAGGATTTTGAGTTTATGAAGGTTTGGAAGCTTGTGGAATAGTTTTTTAAATGGTGACTGGTATTGGAGGACTAGAGTGAGTACACGATTAATAAGATAGACTGCAATTTGAAAGGCTACTAACCAAAAAGTTGACGGCATGGATGCTTGATGTAGAAGTGTGAGACCAGTTTCAACTATATGTCGATGCTTGCATTCGGTAGAACCAACTAATTGGGGAGTACGGGGGGGGTGACTTGAGGTATTGTATACCATAAGCTGTGAGGCAGGATGTGAGGGCTTGATATTCGCCTCTGCCATCAGAGTAAACTGTTATAATGGAAGATTGAAAAAAATTCTCGACCAATTTTCCAAGGTTGGTAAAGATTGTTGAAACTTCATATTTATGGTGGAGAGGATATAACCATGTGTACTTAGTGAAATAGTCTACAAAAACAACATAAAATTTAAATTTGTCAAAAGAAGGGATTAGGGCAGGGCCTTAAATATCGGTCTAAATAATTTCAGATGGTTTAGAGCAAGATATGGAGGATGTTCCAAAAGGTAGTCTATGACTTTTATTGCTACGATAAGCATCACAATGAGTAATAATATTATTGGTATTAAAGGTAGGAATAGAATAACGAAAAAGTAATTTTTGCTGGATAAAGGATGAGGGGTGACCGAGATGTCGATGCCACACATCAATTGGAGCTGCAACTGAAGAGTGAATAGTGGGCTGGGTTATTTGCGAAGCTGATGTTCACTCATAAATATTGTTTTTATTCTAGCCTTAAACTAAGGATGCCCTCATGCTCAAATCCTTGACAAGAAAATAGTCGAAAAAGAATTTAATTAATATATTATTTTATTTACAGAATTGAGAAACAGAAATAAGGTTTCATTTAATATGAGGCGCACACAAAACATCGAGTGTAAAGATTGTGGTGAGTGAATTAAGCATTGTGGAACAAGTCTGAGTAATGAGAATTCCTTTACCGTCACCGATGATGATATCTTCATTTCTGCCATAATTATTGTGGATAGATAAGTTCTGAAGATCGGAGGTGATGTGATGAGAGGAGCCATAATCCATAATCCAGTTTGGTTGGCTAGTAGTTGGAGTAGTCATAAGATTCACCTGAGGCCACTAGGATGAAGCAGGGAGTCGGAGTCAAGACCGACAGACTTTCGCGGAGTGTCCAACTTTATCACTTAGTTGGCAAACAACTCTTTGTTGGCTTGTGAGGTCAGGACGCCAAGTCTGATGAAAGTTGAAGTTGCCACCTTGATAGTTGAAATGTTGATGACGTGGATGGGGGGCGGGGGGGGGTTTGTTGGAGACCCATATGGTCAGGAGACAACTTACCCAGACCTTTGTTGATGTTTTTATTAAATTGGTTGCTCTTCCTCTTAAATTTTTGACTAACTTTAGCTGTGATGGTTGGTCCGGACAACTTATCCTCACGCTTTAAATACATCTCATAGTCAGTCAGTTTGTCATAGAGTTCTTCGAATGATATTGGTGAGTCGCATGCCCGAATTACTACTGCCAGTTCCTTGTACTCATCTCCTAGACCATTCAGGGTATAAACTAGGACTTCTTCATCATTGAGCGAATTATCTATCAAAGCTAAGTTATCAATGATAACTTTGATATGTTGGAGATAATAGTATTTCCCTCTTGTTTCATTTTCATTGGATTAGATAGAAGACTGAGAATGCGAGTACGCGAGCGATTTGCCAAGGTGGTTTGCAACTTGTACCAAGCTTCTGTAGCAGTTGTACATGATTATATCAGTGGGGCGATGGACCTGGCGATGGAGGCTTGAATAGCTTAGAGGATGAGACAATCTTGACGTAACCATAGTTTGTATGCTGGATTTGGTGTCTCGTGACTAGGGTCTCTTGAGATATTGATCATTGCTAATGGACAACTGAGAGAGCTATCGATGTAGTTTAGTAAATCATAGCCAAATAGGAGACTAGAAAATTGTGCACGCGAAGATGCATAGTTGTTGCCTTTGGATAATTTGAAGGGGATGAGTGCTGCAGCATTGATGGTGATAAGGCTTGTATGTTGAAAAGTGTTGTGATTTCCTATGGGAATAATAATTGGAGCATTAGAGGTAGATAATGAAGATATTTTGAGGATATATATTTGCAGGAGCACGGGAGTCGTCAGTTGTAGAAAGAGAGTCGAAGATGGCTGCAACGAGGTGTAGTGCACCATGCTTCTTCTTGGGCACGGTTGCTGTAGCGATTAGGGAGGAAGAAGGTGTCGACGTAGATCAGCATCACATAAGGTCGAAGCAGGTCTCTCCTAGAGCTGCGACACCTTGATGTGGTTTGGTGTGGGTGGTCATTGTTATTAAGAGTGGTTGTTGTTCGCCAAGTAGAAAAGACGATCTCCATTTTCGGTGCAAGCGTAAGCACGGGATCAGATCGAGAGCAAATCAGTCGTCAAAAGCATCCACAACAATGTGAGTAGGTGGTGATATTGCTTCAGCGATGGCTGTTGTTGCAAATCAACAAGGAAGTTGCATTGTCGTTGCCGCAGCAACAGTAATAGCAGTAGGTGAGATGAGGAAGTTGTGATGTGTAGATCAGCTTAGCTCTCGAGTGTATGAGAGTTGTTGACGGGCATCTCGTTGACCAGGTTGGCACAAGTGACGAAGATAGAAGGCCACAGAGCAGCAGCGGATGTGACCAGAGAGGTACAGGAGCAGCCCGGCGAGATGTGGCTGAGGAAGCTCTGTTGAGGAAGAACAGAGAGCATGATGGAGATGTCGCATAGGTTCTTCCTCGGAAGGTGACAGAACTCAACAATGAGCGATTGCTCTCGTCGGCCAGCGAGAAGGGAGCTTGCTTTAGGCAAGAGACTCTGATACCATGATAAGTAAAATTGTACTGATAAAAAGTACATCTAAATGATTGAATGCAATATCTTATTTATACATGTGGGAAGAAAGGATTTTCCTCGATTATTCAGTGAAATTTTCTCATACAATTGAGAAAATCTTATCTGCTATCAAAGTAATTATATTGAACATATTTAATGGTGTAATTGGAAATACTCTATCACCCATCAATGAATTTTGTTTCACAACATTGTTGAATTTTGTTTCACAACATTGTTTCCATATCGTTTTGTGTATCGACGATGTTGTTGTAAGTGAAACATGACGTCCTTTGATTTGCATGGAAAATCTAGAAAAATCAATTGGCCTAACATTCTTCATCTCATACAGACGGTCATATATTAAACTTTGGTTGGACATAATACTTAAAAGCATTGCATAACTTGGTCTTTACTGATGAAAATAATAGAAGATAAGAACAATTATTGAAAAAGCTTTATTGAAAAAGTAAAGAAGCTTTATTGAAGAAATGAAAAATACTTTAATACATTAACATGTTCCCTCTCCTATTTATACAGATTAGGAGGAAGGATTTATTGAAAAAGTAAAGAACTTTATTGAAGAAATGAAAAATAAAAGTAAAGAACTTTATTGAAGAAATGAAAAATGCTTCAATACATTAACATGTTCGCTTCAATATATTAACATGTTCCGATTTCCCTATTAGACAAGGGTGAAGTTTCACTTTTCTCAACGACGTTGATCGCTAGCCAAAGGCAAGAGGAATACATTAACATGTTCCCTCTCCTATTTATATAGATTAGGAGGAAGGATTTCCCTCAACAGAATAGAGTGATTTTCTCATATAGTTAAGGAAATCTTATCTTTTATCATTTACATTCTCTCTTACATCACACACATTTATGATGACAGAAGAGTTGGGAGAGATTGCAGATACGAGGGATGATGCAAGACTTTCGTTGGGATAACGTTGCTTGAAGAAGTCCTTAGTGTAGCAAAGTATCAGTGGTAATGCCTGTTCCTTAGAAGGCCATGGAACCTTATGCACGGGTAGGTAGCATAGGGTTCCATCAACAACAGGCATTCCAAGGAACATGCAATTACCACTGGTACTCGGCCACAATAAGGACTTCTTCGTAGTGCTGAGCAGTGTTATCCCAGGTCTTGCATCATCCTTCGTTCCTACAGTCCCTCCCAACTCTTCTTGTGGTTTCTGTATGTGTCACTTGTTGTGATTCAATGAGCCATCTTCATAGAAAACCCAATCCATGCCCTAGCCTTGTCGCGATGTGCGTTTTCGAATCCCCGAGTCATATCTTTGAGGTCTCACCTTCTTGTGCCCAGCATGACTATTTGTAGATCCTGATCGACAAGTCATGGCTTGACCTCGTAGACTCTTGATAAAGACAATGATAGAAACATCACCCCAGACTATCTTCGTATCATAAGAGGAGAGGAATCAACATTTGGAAGAAGATTAAATATCTTCTCAAGAATTGTCTTCATATCATAAATGGAGATGAACCAATCTTTAGAAGAAGATTAAATATCGGATTATTTTGATATCACAAGAGGAGATGAACCAACCTTTTGAAGGAGATTAAACATCCTCTTAAAATTATTTTCATATCACTTGAGGAGATGAACCAATTTTTAGCAGGAGAGTAAATATCCTCTTAAGGAATGTCTTCATATTATATAAGGAGAGGAACCAACGTTTGGAATGAACACATATCAAGGACCGAAAATACTAAAAGATCAAGGCGTTAACCATAAGTACTTTATCCTAGACGAGTTTCGGAGTTCTTAAATTTTATGTTTTTAATTAAGCATGTAGATTTTATAATCTTTTTTATATCTTATTGATTTTATATCACATTATCTTATTTAAAGAATTACAAGGGAATTCTCTAAATCAATTATATTTTTGATGAAATATTTAGATATAATATATTCATGAAAAAAAATATTTTACTACAGATTATTTTTTTAGATGGTATGATAAATTACGATCTACAAGATTTTGATGGATAGATTATTATTTAATTAACCTATGCTTGTGAGAAATTATTGCTAAATATTTTAGGAAAGTTTTAAAACAAACATGTTTAATGATAATAACATGGAACAACAAGTTCAAATACTCTATGATAAATTCTGCTTAATATACAAAACACACCATTAGTTCACCTGAAGATGGCTGTCTAAGTTGTTTCAGGTTCCCTGGCACGTTCCATGTGGTGGTGTCCTCTATGGAGATGGGAACTTGGTTTCCATCGCAAATGATTGGCACATTTGCCTGCTTCCTGTTTCTTCGAAGGCATATTAGCGTGATAATGGGTTGACGAAGTATGCTCCGAGTGTATATCGGTGATACACACATCATTATCATTTATCATTTGTCATGCATTTTTTAATAATTACACCCATGTCATGGTTAAGGCAATTCAGTGATGAAAACGTTCTTGATCCTTTTTTTTTTTTTTGTCCTCATTATTCAGGATAAATGCTATTTATTTCAGGCATCAGCTGCTTGTATACTCTCTACTGAATCTTCTTTCAGGTATCAAATTTATTTCCGGCATTAAAAGATAAACACAGTAGCATCAATTTATGTGATGATGGAAATTAGAAACTGCAGTTAACTACTGCTGTGTATCACAAACAGACTTGGGGCATACTTCATCAAACCAATATCACGATAAGATGCCTTCGAATAAACAGGAAGCAGGGAAGTATGCCAGTCGTTTGCGATAAAACCCAAATTTCCATCCCCACAGCGGACACCACATGGAACGTGCAAGGGAACCTGAAACAACTTTGGCAGTTTTCTTCAGGTGACAATTAAGTGATAAGTGAAAAGGAATGTTTTTGGTAGATAAAATGTCAACTATATTAACAACGAAAGGCCTACCAAGAAACTATAGTTCATCTTTGCTGAGTTGATGATGCTAGCAAGAGGTTCATGGTAGTAAAATCTATGCATCTTTGTGAATGCTTTTGCATGACTGTCTTGAAGATTAGGACTGCAAGTATATATTTTCATCTTTTTGTTTGTTATCATTTATAAAATCTGCGATATGCTATATGTAATATGAAAAATCTTTTATACTAGAATTAAAATCAAATAACATTAGATCGATTTTTATGATGTGTACCTTTCGATGTCGTTTGAAAAAGATCTCTGTGTGATTTAGGCACAATTTTTAGATCAAAAAATCTACTGTCAATCGGTAAGGAGAACTAGACTCTTCTTCTTCGTCTTCTTCTTCTTCTTCTCTTTTCTATCTTCTCATAAGATCATTTAGATTGATGGTTTAGGAATATTAGGAGAGAATATATAATCTTTCAATTATGTCCTTTATAACATGTATTATTTAGTTTCTAGAGGTCCTATCTATTTATAAATGATGACTACCATATAGTATCGTCAACTGCTGCCCTGCACAATAAAACCATCCTTTTCAGAATATACTGCATTTAAACATTAAAAGAAATATCACTAGGAATGAGATTTGGTTGATATTATCATTGGTCAAACTATAAACCTACAAAACCAAAGTTCAAGTTAGTGTTCAGGAACAAAAAGAAACAAACAAACAAACATGGTTACCATGTTTTAATGACTTTGACTATCGATAAAGTCAAAGTCAACACAATCAATGTCGACCTGAGATAATATGTAACCTCCGAGTCCTGTAAAATACAAGTAGAAGATATATTATGCGATGTCTGCCAACAATATCACATTGAAAAGATGAATACCTTACCTGCCCATCAACCTAGTACCTTTTCCAGAACTCCTACTCCTTTGGGTTCAGCATAATTACCATACTTTGGTGCCACTAACCTAAAGCACAAGATGAATCAGATCAGTAGGTCCAATTCATGTTGCCAATGGAAAAGAAAATTCAGAAGATCTGCTTCAAATTTGCTGTTCACATTCACTGATGAACTGACTACACCAAGCTAGGCAGAGGCACAAATAAATCCACCCATAGTTTCTTTTACTTGTGTCTGAGATCAACACGCAAAGATAAGTCACAGGATCAAGTACCATAACCCGGTGCCCTCTCCTGGCCAAGGCCTTGGGTAACTCTCCAACAACATCTCCGAGCCCACCTATAAGAAATCATCAGTAAGTGTTAGTTCAAAGAAACAACAAGTGGAAACAATTCATTTTAGTGCTTGACAATGGTAAGCAAGCGCAATTACAGCAAAAAAAAGGTGACTGTAATGTCAACAAGCGATGGATGTGAGTGCCTGTTTTGGACCATGGAGCACATTCCGCGGCAACCACTATGACGTTCATGGCATTTGGGTTAGAAGAGTCCAAGATTCGTTCCTTCGGTGACTCCTCTTGTTGCTCATCCAAAGCTTGGATATTTGTTACTGCAGAGACCTCAAGGTTCTCATCTTCCATGACATAAGAATTAGACGTGTCAGGAAGAACTGGGAGTGTAACATGAGGCTGAGATTGCTCTACGTTGGCTTCTCTTAGTAGCCCAAGAGCGTCGGCCATGGATTGCTCAACTTCTAAGCCATTTATGGGTTCATCCACCTCATCAGCAATACCAGCTTCAGTTGTGTTGACTGAACATAATCAGAGGAATCATTAGTTCTCCGAAGCTCTCCATTGTTACCTCCATCAAGGTTTGAGAAGCTGGTTCCTTTTCTTTCGTACCAACACAATCTTTTGTGGATGATGCTAGTTCTCTCCTTTCAACAATCTGCATCAAGTTGAGAAGATGAAATCGACATGAATTCGCCTATATATATACACACAGTGTTACAGGCAGCTACATGTGTAACCATTTTTTTCATTTTTAATGCTATTTAAATTATGTGTCTTTATTAACAAAAGATAAATTTACAAGATCAACTAAGCCATAAAGAATAGTCTTGTCATGGTGGATACAAGAAACTACTAAACACAAATGTGTTCATTTAAGACACATATTACTCAAAATGAGAGATTCCAATAAGTAGTATGACAAAAGAAGATAGAACCATGTATAAAATGCAAATTACTTTCAAGCACAAAACATATGGAGTAGCTCAAAAATTTTCTTGAAATACAAAATAAGTCCTCTGTATGATCAGAACCTCCATGCTCGGTACGATGGCAGTCTGGACTGTATTAACGGTGATGTCCCTATCATCCTCATCACTATCCTCTTGTCTTTCAGAACTGATGCTTCTTCCAACTCCCAACAATGGTGTTTGGAACTAAACCCACCACTAGTCCATGGTAGACAGCATTCAGAAACATCATCGTGCAAGCACTTCCATTATAACTGATGTGATTGCGTCGGGTATTGCTCTAAAGGATAACAAAACCATTGCCATTTTTATCAATAAAAATAAACAATGGCTTGACATCAATATGTCATCACCATGAAGCAATTTAGGAACAAGGTGTTAAGTTTCTACCAAAACTACCCAAAAAGCAAACAAACATGTAAACAAACAAACAAACAAAAAATTTCCTTGTTCTTAGATGATCAACATGAAAGCAGGGGTCACTTTTAGATAATTAAGAAATTACACATGCGGAAATATTGATCATGTATCAGGACAACTCGCAATTCGTTCCATGACCTCCACGAGTCGCACAAAGAATTCACATCAAAATAACAAGTATGGAGGCCCAAAAAGGCTCTAATTCCTTATGATTTCTAATCAAAGAGATAAGATCGTAAACAATACAAAGAGCTACTCAGGACGACTTTGCTCCTTCGATCCAAGACCAAAACAATTGATGAATATGGACGAAGTTTACTCGTAAATTTATGTCTGAAAGATATTACGACGACAGACTAGAGATAATTTAGCTTCAATATTTATTTTAATTTATGTTAAACAGACATAAATAAATTAAACTAATTTAGAATCATCCTAAATCATTTTAAACTAATTAAGTCTGATTTAATTTAATTAATATTTGGATCCAAATCCAACGACCGGCAAGCCATATACTGATCTATGTGCATTGCTGATGATGATCGTATATGCATCGTACCAATAGCTAGGTCAGCCAATAGCTCATGAACTAGTCATGGGCTTGGTAAGCTAGCCTACAGGCTAGAGCTTTTAACCTAACGGTTGCAGAGACCGACGTGTGTGAGAAAGCGCGAAACCACCTCGGTTGGATCACTGCCACGACCCTACCTCTCCCCGCCCGGAATGTTCTCCCACTGCCTCGCCTCTCCGCCGGCGCTGCCGCCGACGTCATGCAGCGGGGTCGCGTGCCGTTTCCCTCGCAATGGGACGCCTCTCATCTGTTCTCCTTTTTCCGCTGTGAGTTCTCTCTCCACCTGTTGATTTGAGGTGCTCCGATCGCGAGTAAAGAAAGGAGGACGGGTTTTTTTTATCTCATTTCGTCCTCAAAATTAAACAATCTTGTTCGAATTGAAACAAAAGGTTCTCTAGAGAGGGTGTTGCAGTTGCAATTCCCATCTACAATGGTAAAGTTGTTTGTTCTTCTTCGTTCCCTGGCGTTTCATGATCGAAATCCTTTTGGGTCTCAACAGAAGAGTCTAATTGTTTCGCATTGTCCGCCCTCTTCTAGTTTGAAAGTGGTTTTCTGCTTCCAGTGCACCGTCGATTCCTGGCTCTTGCTCCCGCTTTTAGTACAACTCTTTTTGGTGTAGATTATACGCTTCCGATCAGTGTTCCTTGTCCGTGGACACGGACTACTGTTGTTGTTTCATATATGTGATTTGCTCGTCATCTTGTTGCCTTATGTAGTTAATTAACATTATGACTCGATGTTTTTGCTTTTTCTTGGATCCTTCATGGCTTCTTCATTGTCTCATTCTAATCAATGATGGCTATGTTGATCCGTGTTTTCTGATTAACTTCCCTCAACCTAGAGAAAAATTGGCAGATGATAAGAACAATAAACAAGTGAAGACTTTTTATCATTTTAGATCTTTGGGTGGAAAACTATTGTGTTTTCATGTTGTAATCTTGTTGAAGTTAAGGCAAATATTTACATCTTTGTATCTTTTTGTGATCTTATATCTTTGATCAGAAATCATAAGGAATTGGAGCCTTTTTGGGCTTCCATACGTAAAGCTTATTTTGATGTGAATTCTTTGTGCAACTCGTAGAGGTCATGGAACCATTTGCGAGTTGTCCTGACACATGATCAATATTTCCTCATGTTGAATTTCTTAATTACCTAAAAGTGACCCCTGCTTTCAGGTTGATCATGTAAGAACAAGGAAATTGTTTGTTTGTTTGTTTATATGTTTGTTTGCTTTTTGGGTAGTTTTGGTAGAAACTGAACACCTTGTTCCTAATATGCTTCTGGGTAAGCCGTTCATGGTTATCACATATTGATGTCAAACCTTTGTTTATTTTTATTGATAAAAATGGTAATGGTTTTGTTCTCCTTCAGAGCAATACCCGACGCAATCACAACAGTTATAATGGAAGTGCTTGCACGGTGAGGTTTCTGAATGCTGTCTACCATGGACTATTGGTGGGTTTAGTTCCAAACACCCAAAAGAATGGAAGGCTTCTATTAGGAGTTGGAAGAAGCATCAGTTCTGAAAGACAAGAGGATAGTGATGAGGATGATAGGGAGATCACTGTTAATACAATCCAGACTGCCATCGTACTGAGCAAGGAGGTTCTGACCATACAGAGGAGCCTCCTGAACCAGGTCTTATTTTGTATTTCAAGAAAAATTTTGGGCTACTCCATATGTTTGTGCTTGAAAGTTATTTGCATTTTATATATGTTCTATCTTCTTTTGTCATACTACTTATTGGAATCTCCCAATTTGAGTAATATGTGGTGTAAATGAACACATTTGTGTTTAGTTTCTTGTATCCATCATGACAATACTATTCTTCATGGCATTGTTGATCTTGTAAACTTATCTTTTGTTAATAAAGACACATAATTTAAATAGCATTAAAATGAAAAAAATGATTACACAAGTAGCTGCCTGTAACACTGTGTTATGTATAGGCGAATTCATGTTGATTTCAAAACTAATCATAAATCTTCTCAACTTGATGCAGATTGTTGAAAGGAGAGAACTAGCATCATCCACAAAAGATAGTGTTGGTACGAAAGAAAAGGAACCAGCTTCTTACAATCAGAGTAATAGTTCTTTCTCAAACCTTGATGGAGGTAACAATGGAGAGCTTCAGAGAACAAATGACTCTTGGACTTCCTCTGATTATGTTCAGTCAACTGAAGCTGGTATTGTTGATGAGGTGGAAGAACCCATAAATGGCTCAGAAGTTGAACAATCCATGGCTGACGCTCTTGGGCTACTAAGAGAAGCCAACTTAGAGCAATCTCAGTTGACTGAACAAACTACCGCTGTTCAGTCAACTGAAGCTGGTGTTGTTAATGAGGTGGAGAAACCCATAAGTGGTTTAGAAGTTCAACAATCCATGGCCGATGCTCTTGGGCTACTAAGAGAAACCAACTTGGAGCAATCTCAGCCTCATGTTACACTCCCAGCTCTTCCTGACAAGTCTAATTCTTATGTTATGAAAGATGAGAACCTTGAGGTCTCTGCAGTAACAATTGTCCAAGCTTTGGACGAGCAACAAGAGGAGTCACTGAAGCAAGGAATCTTGGACTCTTCTCCTGTGGCTAACCCAAATGCCATGAATGTCATAGTGGTAGCTGCGGAATGTGCTCCATGGTCCAAAACAGGTACTCACATTCATCGCTTGTTGACACAGTCACTTTCTTGATTTCATGCCCTTCTCTTCATCATTTTTCAATTTTTTGCTGTAATTGCGCTTGCTTACCATTGTCAAGTATTAAAATGGGTTGTTTCAACTTGTTTCTTTGAACTGACACTTATTGATGATTTCTTATAGGTGGGCTTGGAGATGTTGTTGGAGAGTTACCTAAGGCCTTGGCCAGGAGAGGGCATCGAGTTATGGTACTTGATCCTGTGACTTATCTTTGCAAGTTGTACTTAGACACAAGTAAAAAAAACTATCGGTGGATTTATTTTTGCCTCTACCTAGCTTGGTGTAGTCAGTTAATTAGTGAATGTGAACAGCCACTTTGAAGCATATCTTCTGGACTTTCTTTTCCATAGGCAACATGAATGGACCTGCTGATCTGATTTTGTGTAAAGTTGAATTGATTAGCTGATTTCACTGGGTTGCTTTAACAAGTAGACTAATTTGCACACATCTTGTGTATTTAGGTAGTGGCACCAAAGTATGGTAATTATGCTGAACCCAAAGGAGTAGGAGTTCTGAAAAGGTACAAGGTTGATGGGCAGGTATTCATCTTTTCAATGTGATATTGTTAGCAGACATCACATAATATATCTTTACTTAAATTTTGCTGTTACTTGTATTTTACAGGACTTGGAGGTTACTTATTATCATGCCTACATTGATTGTGTTGACTTTGTCTTTATCGATAGTCCTGTTTTTCGCCACATTGAAAATGATATATATGGTGGAAACCGACGGGTAATCCTTATTTATGTTAAGTTCATTAAGACATGGTAACCATGTTTTTTTGCTTCTGTTTGTTTCTGAACACTAACTTGAACTTTGTTTTTTGTAGTTTTATAGTTTGACAATGACAATATCAACCAAATCTCATTCCTAGTGATATTTTTTTTAATGTTTAAATGCAGGATATTCTGAAACGGATGGTTTTATTGTGCAGGGCAGCAGTTGAGGTACTTTCCTGAGCATTATTGTGGTTTCTGTTGCTGATGCTATATGGTAGTCATCTATAATTACTAATATTTGGATATCCAAGTGCTTGTCTTACTAGCTTCTGTTTCTTGGAAATGACGATTGATGTATTATTGCATGGGGGTGTGTGATTGCCTTGCTGGCATGGTATTATTGATTGTCATGCCTGTAGGCACAGGCCCGTGTGAGCCAGAATATTTACCAAAACTTGACCGTAGTTGTATGTTGGCTTCTTTGTCATGGTTTGTGATAACACATTCTATATTTTTCTAGCACAATATATTTCAGCCCATGTTGGGGGTATGTCAATCAGCATGGCAACACTTGCATGGAGATATATGATTTTCCTGAAAGATAATGTACACTAATAAATTCATGGTGCTTTAGTCCATAAGCTTATTAGACTGGTTTCAGATTAAAATTTTGAGTCAAATATAAAGGTTGTGGAAACTTCATAAAGAAACATTATTATACTGAGGATTTGTGATTGTCAAATAGGTCATTTTGTAATTTGAGTACTAAGATTCAAGAATGTAAGCCACTAAATTGCCAAATCTGAGTGAATGAGAACAAAGAGACAAGAATGTACTTGCAGTCCTACACTTGAAGACTTTCATGCAAAAGCATTCATGAAGATGCATAGATTTTATTACTTCTTTAAGATCCATAAACCTTTTATCTAAAACTGTTTGGGCATTCTTAATAATCTTAGCTAGCATCAACTCAGTAAAGATCAACTATAGTTTCTTTGTAGGCCAGAAATTGTTTTTGTTAATATAGTTCACAATTTATCTACCAAAATATCCCCTTTAACTTAATTGTCACCTGAAGAAGACTGTCTAAGTTGTTTCAGGTTCCCTGGCACATTCCATGTGGTGGTGTCTGCTATGGAGATGGGAACTTGGTTTTTATTGCAAATGATTGGCATACTTCCCTGCTTCCTGTTTATTTAAAGGCATATTATCGTGATATGGGGTTGATGAAGTATGCCCGATGTGTGTTGGTGATACACAACATAGCTTACCAGGTAACAGCAGTTTCTAGTTTCCATTATCACATAAATGCCTTTGTTCCTATGTCATGTATTGTTAATAATTGGGAATGGTCAATTCATATTTAAAAGTTATAAGAGACCTCTTGGGCTAAATTGTTGACCAACTAAATTAACCATTGTTGTAACCCAATAAGTGTAGGAAAAGATATTTATGAGGCAAATGAATGGCTTGGTTGAAGTTTATTGCTGATACGGTTCAACACGAGGAATAATTAAACCCATGGTTTTCATCTTGGTTAAGACAATTCAATGTTGAAAACGTTCTAGGGTAATAACAGTGCGCTCTTGATCCTTTCTTTGTCCTCATTGTTCAGGATAAATGATAATAATGAGATAACCGGTACACTGTGATATTTACAACACCACCAACACCATACTCTACTAGTATAATCACCAGAAGATTCAGCTGAGGATGCCTGAAATAAATTTGATGCTACTGTGTTTATCTGAAGGTATCACAGTCACTTCATGGATGTATATAGGGCGGGCCATATTACTTTTTTACCATAGTCAATGTAGCATTTTTTTGTTCTTCTTTCAATACAAGATAGGAGGTAGAAACAATTCTTCTAATCCATGATCAACTATACAAATTCAAGATAAGCCTTTTCCTTTCCTGGAGATTTAAATTGCAGCCAGGATCAATGAGCTGGAAAATTTCTTTAAGGTAGATTTATCAGTATGTGGATCTTGTCAATCCTCACAACTAGATTGAAGTGCTATAGGATGAGAGAAGCAAATAGACTCATGTTTCTTGTCCTATCAAGATCTCAGATTGTGTAAGACACTGAATCATAAGAGGTTTTGCAAGGATTTGTTCTCAATGGTCATTATGATATTATCTGAGCCAAAAAGAGGCATTATTTGGTTCCTAGTTATCTCAGCCAATGGGATTGTTATCAGAGATTTCAGTCAATATATGGTAATATGCATTAATCCATAATTATTTGAAATACTATTTACATTTTATTTGATTTTCCAACTAGGTACAAGGCAATGTCTACTGAATCACCATAAGAAGCACAAATTGTGCTACTAATTTTCCACCCAGCAAAAGAATGCTGGTGCTATGTTATAGTGTTTCATCAAAAGCCATCAAAAAATTTGCTCATCATTCTTTAATATTTCTCAAAAATATTTCATAGTCTTTTTAACTTTTTTTAGTATTTAATCTTGCATACTGATCATTGCCCTTTTCTTTTTAATGTCCTACAGATTTTTCTGTTGGTGGAAATTTTGTCAGCTCCTTAGTTATTTAGTTACCTGCTAATATAGTTTTATCTTTCTGCTCATTAATGAACCCTGACCAACAAAATACAACTCCATGATGGACATTCTACACATACATTTCTTGAAAATTGCAGTCTGTTGCCCAATTTTGAAATTGAAATCCAAGACTCTAGTTGTAGGGTGAATGTTAACCACTCTAGTTTGATCCTAAGTTGGTATTTCCAAACAAGATCTGCAAATGCATGGAAATTTAAAAAATGAAAGCACTCAGCCATTAATTTATTTGCCATAAGAAGAGTTGGAATTGGTAACTATATATATAGTGGGGTATTTGAATATGACAGTATCCTCCAGAAGATTCAGCAAAGGGTGCCCAAAATGAAATGTAAGTTTCTCGCATGACTAGCCACTTGATGGACCTTTTGGGTTTGGCTATATACTTCTCTTAACATTGTTGATGTATAGCATTATCTTGTTCCAGTACAATGTAGAATCATCTTTTTATTCAGAAAATGAGGATACAATTTCGGCATTTCCCATGGAGAGTTGCAGCAACATCTGTCAGCATCATCAGGTATATTAATTGAGGCTGGTTTGTCTTCCAGGGCCGTGGTCCAGTTGACGACTTCTCCCTTGTGGATTTGCCAGATCACTACTTAGACCTTTTCAAATTCTATGATCCTGTTGGAGGTGAACATTTCAATATATTTGCAGCTGGTTTAAAAACTGCCGACCGTGTGGTTACTGTTAGCCATGGTTATGCTTGGGAACTAAAAACACCCGAAGGTGGCTGGGGCCTGCATGAAATCATTAGTGATAATGACTGGAAATTTCGAGGTATTGTTAATGGGATTAGTACAGAAAGTTGGAACCCTAATTCCGATGTGTACCTAACTTCTGATGGTTACACCAACTTCTCTTTGGAAACTCTTCAATTGGGCAAGGCCCAATGCAAGGCTTCTTTGCAACGTGAGCTTGGTCTGCCAGTCCTGGGTGATGTTCCTATCATTGCCTTTATTGGGAGATTGGACTATCAGAAAGGCGTAGATCTCATAGCAGAGGCCAGGCCATGGCTTGTCGGTCAGGATCTACAGATAGTCATGCTGGGCACAGGAAGGCGAGACCTCGAAGATATGATTCGGGGAATCGAAAGCGCACATCGCGACAAGGCCAGGGCATGGATTGGGTTTTCTGTGAAGATGGCTCATCGAATCACAGCGGGTGCTGACATCCTACTGATGCCATCAAGATTCGAGCCTTGTGGACTGAACCAACTTTATGCGATGATGTACGGAACTGTTCCTGTGGTGCATTCTGTCGGTGGTCTAAGAGACACTGTGCAACAGTTTGATCCACTCAATGATGTAGGCTTGGGTTGGACCTTTGAAAGGGCAGAGGCAAATAGGATGATACAGGCACTGCAGCATTGTTTAGACACATACAGAAACCACAAGAAGAGTTGGGAGAGACTGCAGGTACGAGGGATGATACAAGACCTTAGTTGGGATAATGCTGCTCAGCGCTACGAAGAAGTCCTTATTGCGGCCAAGTACCAATGGTGATTCCCTCTTCCTTGAAAGGCCTGTTGTTGATGGAACCCTATGCTACCAAGCAATGCACAAGATTTTCTGGTTAATCTTCTACATACCTCACTAGTTGGACATCTCTCGGTGCACGAGTTCATAACTATGTCGCAAGTTTATCTGTACTCTGTGTAATATGTTATGTATTGTTTTTACAGTTTCCTGTGTGAAATAGATGTTGGAGCAGAATTATCTCTAGCCTGCTGCTGTGATGTCTTTAGACAGTAAGTTTACGAGTAAACTTCTTCCATATCCATCAATTGTTTTCCCTTTTGAAAGATATTGTGGTTGCTTTTCATTTATAAGATTCTGACCTCTGGATTAACAAGGAACTACTCTTTCTGCATTGCTCCATGCAACGTTAAGCATGAATCTCCAACGCAGCGAAGCTTGCATTACTTGAGAGCCTTCAATTGGCATCTTTTGTAAGGTTACGATGATGCAAGAATCATAGCAATCTATCCAACCTCAGCAAGAGTGGAATAGAAGAGTGAAGGGCACACAAGGAACTGTCTATATGTTATGTCAAGCTCATGCGTTAGTGCCCATCACATTGCAAGCACCCGATCAGAGTCTGACATGGGAACGAGGCGGCAACCCAGTGTTGGGCAGCGTGCTTACCATGATTTCGTCCCTCCCCACAGGTTGATTCAAGAGGAAGAGGCGGATACGATCGTCGTTTCTCTCGAAGGCATGCTTTCTGTGTTTCAATTTGATCAGTTCTTTAGATTTGATTAGTAGTAACGAAAACAACAGTATGATTCTTTGAGGAATGTTTGTAGAGATCTAAATCATGCAAAGTAACACAATTCTTCGTTCTATTACATATGCATCCGATACGTTTGATGTGCTTCCATTTTTCAAGCATAGGCTTCGTGAAGGAGGAACTCGACGTACAACTCGACAGCGAGGGGAGAGTAGTTGTCAGCGGACAGCGTCCCACGATGGACGGCCGGTGGAGCCGCTTCCGCAAGGAATTCCGAGTGCCGGAGAACTGCGTCCTCGACAAGATCAGTGCCAAGTTCGAGAACGGACTTCTTCATCTTGTCTTCCCCAAGTCCATCACCAAACTTTCTCGGCCAGACGACGGCAGCATCAGGAAACAAGGTGGGGAGGAGGAGACTGAGAAGGTTGGGAAACAAGAGAAGGATCAGGTCAAGGAGGATAAACCAGGGGATGGCGAGAAGAAAGCAGCAGCTCGGGCGGCTAGCCGTGGTGTTGGATTAAGGCTGAGGAAGATGAAGCTTGAGATGGGCGGACAGGAACGTGAACTGCGCGACACCAGGAAGGGGCTCATGCTGGCTTTGGCCGTGGCTGCTGTGGTTTCAGTCGGGGTGGGATTGTATCTGAATCATAAGCTGACTTCCGCACACACAATTAATATATCGATGCTTATATTTTAAAAAATAATATTGAAATCCTTACGCTTTACAAAGTACAATATTTAAACTTAATTTTTCTCATATTATTAACTTTATCGGCAGAAAAAAATTGTACATGTTATCATCATGTGCAAAAGGGCATAAATAAAAAGATAAAAAAATAATTTTATTATATATATTTTATATTATTAATTTCATATAAACTTCTCACTCATATCGTGGAGGTTTTTATAGAAATTTCATGTCGCTTTTCTCCCCCTTTGATTTCCTCCACTTTGGTTGTACTGTGGACGGTAGACTAACAGTGGTGGTGCAAGAGATTGGTAGCATTTGAAAGGAGATCCTGGTGCCACCACACTTGTTGTTGGACCTACTCATCCGTCGTACATCAACACCCCGATGGGTCTTAACGAATCAGAGTGCAAGGATAACAAAGAGGAAGAGGTTGTCTCTTAATCCTGTGAAGGGCAATGGCTAGGGACTCACCGTCACCCCTCTTTCTTGAAGACCTAAATAAGTTTGGGTTATGGGATTTA
The DNA here is from genome assembly GCF_036884655.1 of Musa acuminata AAA Group. Taxonomy (NCBI): domain Eukaryota; kingdom Viridiplantae; phylum Streptophyta; class Magnoliopsida; order Zingiberales; family Musaceae; genus Musa; species Musa acuminata. Next base: position 13,689,936 of record NC_088327.1, on the reverse strand, counting down.
ATTCATCCCTAAATCATATCTTTGTCAACCAGACACTGAGGACCAGCCTGATCGAGTTCATTTAAGAATGAAAGAGATCAGATTTATAATTTGCTACATTTATATTACTCACCAACTAGATTTTATCCTCCTGAATCCTTCCACTTTTACATGACTGATGGATTAGAAAATTATTTGAATAGTGTCAGCTTCGTCTGTCTAAAAAAAACATAAGGATGTTAACTCACGCATATTCTCTATATTTTAATTCTTACAAAAAAAATTTAGCTTTCTAAGTTTATGAGTTTGGAGGAATAAAAAGAGGAGCATATATATTTCTTGCAAAGGCTTTAGTGTAGAATTTATAACATACATATGACTGTGAGAATGCCAATTGTTTAGTGTCTTCTTTATGCTCTATTTCAAGTAGCTAAAGATAGAGAAAGCTTTATCTCAATTTGGGTTTAGAATTAGTCCAATTACTTACATCTCATAGCTCTTAAAAACTGATCCATCTTGCAGCCAATTATCAAACTAATTATGAATTATGAGTCCTTTCACAACATAATTTATATGCAAAAAGATCAAGCATGCAAACTGATGCCAAATAGTTTGCTTAAGAATAGCCATTGAGGGTCTTGCACTTTTGTACTCATTTTCTTTAGTAACAAACATAAGATGCAATCATTTCACCCTTGGAGATAATATACAAGTTCTTCAACATTGCTGCAAATCACTGAAATATATTGGCATGAGATTTGGAGGGAAAGTAGAAGTGTCATGTTTTATAAGCCATCATGAGAAATAATTGTTTATTGATGACAAAAACTTGTATGCTTATTGGTTCATGAACTTTGCCATGCCTCATTGGAGTTTGGCTCACAGTGACAATTTCCTATCAATCTCCTACTTGTGTTAGAAGTTGTCTACCTTCAGAGATGGCACCTTCAGCTACATCTACAGCAAAAATTGAAATTAAATACACATATAAAACATAATAGTCCAAAAAATCTTTATTTGTTATTCCTAACAATTTTGGAGCTTTCACTGCATAAAGGACATCGAAACTTCATAATAATGCAAGTACAGATCTATGAACATAATATCATAAGCATCCTTCTGTCACTCAACCGACAGAAGACTGTTCATTTCTGATCATTACATAGAGTTCAATGCAGGGTTGAGAAAATATCAAATTGGTCATCATACAGTCACTGTTACATTCACCAAAATCTACAAGCTACAACATGGTACAAGTTTTGCTCAATTACAGCTTGAGAGCTTAAATATCTATCAAAGTTAGGCACCTCTCATACACCTAACCACATGCGAAAGCTGGAGACCATCTCTGAACCATTGTTGAGCACCTGCACATATTCACAAAGGTAGGAAGGAGAATGATGAGAGCTTCTCGTCAGATGATTTATAGTAATAGACTAGTGATAATCCATCAAGGGAGTGTATCCCAGCAGTTGATTCAGTCGTTTCTCTACCAATGCTATCTATCCCCACCTAACTATTCCACCAAGTACATACTTGGTTGAAATACAAGTCTTCAAAGCCAACATTCCAACATCAGATGCTGTCAATTTTCTTTTCATAATTTTAGATCAAATTGAGAATTACAAGCTGTGATCATTTTTGGTAGGTAGGTTGCCACCACAGTCACAATTGTCAAGAATCTGTGTTCAGCTACCTGCATGATATAAGCAACATACTTGATGGAAAATGTATCTTTGGGTGCCAAATGAACATGACATAAAAAAATATTGATTGTGCAATCGGATCCATTTGATAATAGTTCTATGAGTAAATATGTAAAATTTCTTGATAATGTAGTCATTGATGGTTTCTCTCTTACCGATCATTACGAATCTTGTAACATATGCATAATCAAAATTTTATCTATATGCAAAAAGATTTAGATAAAAATGTAAGAAATGCCATTTAGCACTTTGAGTGCAAATGAGCAATTGTCAACTAAAATAAATATTTGAGAACAAATCACTTATGATTTATTCTAATCTTGTACTTATCGACCAATCACTTAACTATATAGCTAGAGGATTATCAAATGATCATCCACATGAATATTCTGTATTCAAAATTTTTACTTGCAAAGTTGTTTGTTCTTACATTTTCAATGCATATATCATCCAATCATATCCAACTTGGCATACCACCCTAATTTTATCCTTATCATTCTTTACATATATGAGATGTTTGCTCATACAAGTGACATGTTACTTGATTGTAGCACGAAACTCTTCAGTAAAATATATTCCAAGTTAAAATAATGATTATCCTTATCACTTCCAATATCAAAGTAAGTGTATTATATTTTATTTTTATTTTTGTCATCCATTTTGACACTAACTATTACATCTTCACCATCACTATTATCCTCTTCTTCATCTTTTAATAATATAGTTATAGATAGTCTAAGCTAGTGTAATATATATATAACTCAAGTAAGATCTACCTTATGAATCATAGATCGTTGATCAGTTTCCTCAACCTCTATTTATATTTTTGTATTCGTCAATCATTTTTCTATCCAATCCCCTTAGTTCTCACTCTCATTGAAATCACTATCATAGTTAATAAGAAGATTATGTATAATTAAAGATAGAAACATCATCAACATAACAAAAGTAAATATAACTAAGCCAACATATTAAATAAAAATTCTATACATTCATAAAGATATAGCTATAAATTATAAAATTCTCATCACAATATCTATCGTTATATACATGTAATTATGAAGTTGACTACTTTTCTATAAGTCTTAGTTTAAGTCTTTTTTTTCTTATGAAATAAACTTGATCAAAATACATTGAGCTTTATTAATGATACCCTATTGTTGAATTTCTTATTTTGATGATGAAACTAATTAATAAGTATTTATAATTTAATCTGTGTTTTTAGTGATGCAGGATGCTTCAAACAGGATGAGACAATTAAAGGAGGAAGAATCATATTGGGCCAAAGAAAAACATGTCAAAAGATTGGACGTCGGGCAGGAGGATCGATCAACGTATCGACAGGAGGCTTCGAGCCATAGATTCGGACATCGGGCCAAGAAGAACGGATATTGCACCAAGGATATCAGAGTTGCATAGTCAACTAGCCGATTGGGCAATAGGCCGCAAGAGAGGACGATAGGCCGAAAAATCGGATGAAAAGTCGAGGGACCAATGACATGCCGGATAACATGATTAATGCTTAGTATTAATTGTCTAGATCGAAGTGTGTTTTTACATATACAGGATTAACTACGATAGCAAGAAAAGTAAAATGAAGTCCCAGAGTCAAGAATGTGATTTTGTTGAGAGTTCAAGAGTTCGTCGGTTCCGAAAACTTTTCATATGATAAAAGCTGAACTCGGAAATGCTTAACTTAAAAGCATGTTCGTAAATGTATTGAAGGCAGTAAGCAAGTAAAATGGTTTGCAGTAAAGTAAATTGCTCAAGACGAAATGCAAACCAGATTTTAGAGTGGTTCGATCGTCATGACCTACATCCACTTTGCTAATTCCTCTTCTGTTGAGGCCACCAGCATCTAGTATCGGTCTTCCTTCAATAAGTAAATACCAACTACCTTTTACACCCTTCTCCTTTTCACAGGTTTAGGAGATAACCTTTACAAGCACACACACACTCCTCCTAAATAGAATTCTAGACTTAGACTAGAGGAGGGGATTTCTCAAGTGATTGCAACAGTATTTCTTTACTTTTAAACTCTTTATGCTTGTGTGTGTTAACCATAGATGAGAGGAGTATTTATAGGCCTCAAATTGATTCAAACTTGGAGCCTAAAAATATCTCATCCCGGGTTTCCTAGTTTCATGCAGTACCACCGCCTGTGCTGGGCGGTACCACTGCTCGGCACTGAGCCACTAGGTAGTACCACTGCCCAGACTAGTGGTACCACTGCTTGGCACCCTGCTAGGGGCGGAACCACCGCCCATACTAGCGATACCACCGCCTGACACAGTCTCGAAGACTGTGCCATGATGGTGCCACTTCTTGGGTCACTGTTTGGGCCTTTCATTGGGCCCAACATAGTCCTTACATAGGCCCAATTGGCCCATAATTGGGTTGGCCCAATTCCAATCCTAATTACATGCTAATTACAAAATCTAAGACATTTACTAAACTAAATAAGTCTGTAAGTCTAGTTTCTTCCTGCGAGCTTCCGATGATCTTTCGACGAACTTTCAACGATCTCTCGGTAATGTTCCAATGGACTCCCGGCAAGCTCCTGGACTTCACAATAATCTTCTTGGTGAGTTCCGATGAGCTTCTCTAGTAAGCTCTGAGACTTCTCGGCTGGTGCTTACAGAACTTCCGATGAACGTCCGGACTTCCGACGAACTCTCAAACTCCCAACGAAATCGTATATTTGACTCCGAGACTTTATTTTGCTTTATGCCTTGCTATCGTAGTTAGTCCTATATATGTAAAAACATACTTTGATCTAGACAATTATTACTAAGCTTGAATCATGTTGTCCGGCATGTCATTGGTCCATCGACGTTTCGTCCGATTCTTCGATGCATCGTCCTCTCTTGCGGCCTATTGCCCAATCGGCTAGTTGACTCCGTAACTCCGATATCCTTGGTGCAATATCCGCTCTTCTTGGCCTGATGTCCGAATCCATGGCCCGAAGCCTTCTGTCGTTACATCGACCGATCCTTCGGCCCGACGTCTAATCTTCTGACATGTTTTCCTCCAACCCAACATGATTCTTCCTGCTTTAATTATCTCATCCTGATCGAAGCATCCTACATCACTCAAAACGTAGATCAAATCATAAACACTATCAATTGATTTCATCATCAAAATACGAGATTCAACAATCTCCCCCTTTTTGATGATGACAACCAATTGATGATGGAGTTAACCTTAACTCCCCCTATCAATATGCCATATTGATAGCACTCTTGGATTCAAAAATCCAAACAACATGTTATCATAAACTTATGCATAACATCATACTTCTCCCCCTTTGTTATCAATAAAAAGGAGAAGTGCAACTTTCAAATATTTTGACATACAAGTTCAAATTATTGCATAATAAACATAATCTACAGTTTTATCATCATGCAAGCTAGCAATAATTTTATAATATTTTAAAACATGTAAGCTAACAATTTTAAGATGTTCAAGAAAGCAACTCTTGCTTCTTGAAATATAGAAGTTTGTAAATTTTGCTATATGTGCAAGTTAACATTATTTGCTTCTTGAAATAGGCAAGATAGTATTTCTTGGTGATGTTCAAGATAGCAAGTTCTATATCATGCAAGCTAGTGAATCTTACAATATTTTAGAACATGCATAATCACCAAATCATCATAAATTTTAAAGATGCACAAAATTACAAAATTTGCATGTTTTCATTTATGCGTCTTGAGATTTGCAAGATAGCACTTCTTGCTTCTCTTTTGAGATGAGCAAGCTAGCAAGTTTGTTTCTTTTGCAATGTGTAAGTTTTCAAATTTTGCATCTTGAGCTAGCAATTTTTCTCCCCCTTTATCATTTTCAAAAAGAAGAGAAGAATACAATGTTGTAATTATTTTCCCTTTACAACAATTTTCAAATCATGACAAAGGTAAAGAATTCATTCTTATTTCAAAATATCATAATTGAGAAAAACCTTGAATTCAAATCAAAAAAATTTCAATCATCATATGCAATACATCACATACATCATTATAATAAAAAGCATAAGTATTGCATGCATCATTCCAAATCATAAATAGTTCACATCATGATGGTATTAATTTGTCAAATTACATCCTACCATGATCATAACTTTTCTCCCTTTTATCATTATAAATAAGAAAGAATAAGGGAAGAGTATAATAGTGTAAAATATTTCAATCATTTCAAGGCATTTGTGCCATAAATACAATGAAATCATAAGATAAGACCACTTAAATACCAAAAGACATGATTTATATAGTTAATCTCTTCCTTAAATAAGATACCAAGAAAAATCGTAGGAGAACGATTAATGAAAAATCTTGATTCATAATAAATCTTAATTTGTAAATATCAAAGAATCAAGATCATGATTTGGATAAAAATTTATTTAAATTTAAATCATCAAAATCATTATCAAAGTCCAAGAGATTCGTAAAAATGATACAAATGGATTCATCAAAATCAATAAGATAGAGAAAAATATTTTTTAAGAAAAATATTTTCCTCTTTTTAGTTGTTTCAATTCATATGATTTTTTTTCATTTATGCTAAATAAAAACATATATCATGTTTAAAACCGAAAGTGCAAGATTTATTACGACAGAGATCAATAAGGCATAAATCATTCAAAAATCATCATTACTTCAAATCATCGTGCATAATTTCAAAAGATAAATTTATTAAGAATGATTTCATAAAGTGTTTTCAATAATACGAAAATCATTAAGATACACATTATTATTAAAACATCTAGCATGAATTAAGTCTAACATTTTGTTCCTTTACCATAACACATATAATTTTCATGATTATTTTCAAAATTACTAGATAAGCATGATTCCTAATTTTTTGTATTTTTATTTATTAAACATGTATTTTTAAAAAAAAATTAAATTAAAAATAACTCATGAAAAATATCATGTAATTTCGAAATAAACTAAGGGCATTTTGATTACCTCATCGTTGAAAGTCGTTAAGGCGTAGTTTGCCACCTCGCCTTTATTGATTTTCTCCTCGTCTTTGGAGGAGCTCGTTTCGCCCAAAGTGCTTTCTTCTTCTTTAATTTGTTTTTATTTTTTTGGTTCTTACTTTAAGTACTTTTTAAGTTTTATTGTGAGAAGTTCAAATTCATCATCACTTGAGCTTTCGCTCGAGTGGTCTTCTTTTGTTCGATGTGTTAAATCCTTTCTATTCTTTGGAAGGTAGTTCTCAAGTTCATCATATTCAATATGTGTCATAAAACTCATTTCATAGGTCTTTAAAGACCCTATTAGTTCTTCGAGTGGAAAACGGTTCAAATCCTTAGCCTCTTGTATGGTCATTACTTTAGAGTCCCAAGTTTTAGAAAGTGAGCGTAAAACTTTGTTGACAAGTTCAAATTTTGAAAAACATTTGCCAAGAGCTTTTAAACCATTAATGGCATCCGTAAAACGAGTGTACATATCAACAATGGTTTCGTTAGGCTTCATTCAAAAAAGTTAAAAATCATGTAATAAAAGATTGACTTTAGACACTTAAACTCTATTTGTGCCTTCGTGTGTGATTTCGAGAATGTGCCAAATATCGAAAGTCGTTTCGCACAAAGAAACCCGATTGAATTCATTTTTGTCTAAGGCACAAAGTAGAGCATTCATAGCTCTGACATTTAGAGAAAACGTCTTCTTCTCCAAATCATTCCAATGGTTCATTGGAAAAGAAGACCTTCGAAAACTATTTTTAATAATATTCCATAAATTTAAATCCAAGGAAAGCAAGAAAACTCTCATTCGAGTTTTCCAATATGTATAATCCGTCCCATTGAACAAGGGAAAACGAATGAGAGAATGACCCTCTTGAAAGCCGAAAAGAGTAATTTCTATTTGGGTGTTAAACTAAATATAAAAAACGAGGCTCTGATACCAATTGTTAGAAACAGAGTCGGCACTAAGAGGGGGGGGGGGGGTGGTGAATTAGTGCAACGGTAAAATACGTCGGTTCCGAAAACTTTTCGTACGATAAAAGTCGAACTCAGAAATGCTTAACTTGAAAGCATGTTCGTAAATGTATTGAAGGCAGTAAGTAAGTAAAATGTTTTGTAGTAAAGTAATTTGCTCAAGACGAAATGCAAACAAGATTTTAGAGTGGTTCGGACGTCGTGACCTACATCCATTTTGTCGATTCCTCTTCCGTTGAGGCCATCGGCATCCACTATCGGTCTTCCTTCAATAGGCGAAGACCAACCACTTTACTACTTTTTACACCCTTCTTCTCCTTTTCATAGGTTTAGAAGATAACCTTTACAAGCACACATACTCCTCCTAAATAGAATTCTAGATTTAGACTATATGAGGAGATTTTTTAAGTGATTGCAGCAGCGTTTCTTCACTTTTAAACTCTCTGTGCTTGTGTGTATTAACCAAGAATGAGAGGGGTATTTATAGGCCTCAAGTTGATTCAAACTTGGAGCCTAAAAATATCTCATCTCGGGTTTCCTAGGTTCAGGCGGTACCACCACCAGTGTCAGTCTGACATTGACACTATGCTGGGCGGTACCACTGCCCAGTCTGGTGGTACCATCGCCTGGCACTAGGCCACTAGGCGGTACCATCGCCCAGACTAGCAGAACCACCTCCTGACACAGTCTCAAAGACTGTGTCACGACGGTGCCACTTCTTGGGTCACTGTTTGGGCCTTTCATTGGGCCCAACGTAGTCCTTACATGGGCCCAACTGGCCCATAATTGGGTTGGCCCAATTTCAATCCCAATTACGTGCTAACTACGAAATCTAAGACATTTACTAAGCTAAATAAGTCTGTAAGTCTAGTTTCTTCCGGCGATCTTCCGATGAACTTCCGATGATCTCTCAGCAATGTTCCAGCGGACTCCCGGCAAGCTCCTGGACTTCACGACAATCTTCTTAGCGAGTTCCGATGAGCTTCTCTGGCAACCTCTAAGACTTCTTGGCTGGTTCCTGCAGAACTTCCGACAAACGTCCGAACTTCCGACGAACTCTCGAACTCCCAATGAAATCGCGTTCTTGACTCTGGAACTTCATTTTGCTTTATGCCTTGCTATCGTTGTTAATCCTGCACATGTAAAAACACACTTCAATCTAGACAATTATTACTAAGCTTGAATCATGTTATCCGGCATGTCATTGGTCCATCGACGCTTCATCCGATTCTTTGGCGCATCGTCTTCTCTTGCAGCTTATTGCCCAATCGGTCAGTTGACTCCGTAACTCCGATATCCTTGGCGTAATATCCGCTCTTCTTATCGATACATCGATTGATCCTCTGGCTCGATGTCCAATCTTCTGACATGTTTTCCTCCGGCCCAACATGATTCTTCCTACTTTAATTGTCTCATCCTGATCGAAGCATCCTGCTGTCACGAACGGTCGTCACGCACTCGTAACAACTCCGTTCAACGAACCGTTTGTCACTCTCATCTACATGTATAGCTGCTTGGTAGCATGTTTTGTCTTGGTTTTGAGTCATTTTTCTTGTAAAAATGTAAGTTCGAATAAGTTGTAGTGCTACAAAGTGATCGCTCACCGAACCGAGCAAAACAACCCAAAACGGCTCTGTTTTCGTGTGCCACGGGCTGTTTTCTACAGTCCGCTTTCGCTCACCAAAACATCAACCATCTCAGCCCCTTTGAACCCCTCGGGTGGCATAGGGTTGGATGGAGCTTCAGTATAATGTCGAGCATTGAACAACGTTTCACAAGTTCGCACGTTACCTTTACAAGAACTTGTTGTCGCGCCCGGCACCCGGTGAGCAACTGTTTGTGGACTTGCAGCTATTCGTTCAACCCTCTAAAGTCCTTATTTTCCCCCTCTCCCTCTTTTCTCTTGTGCACGTAAGGTGCTCGCCAAATTGCTTGTAAAGTTGTTAGAACCCTTGCAGATTATAAACTTGGGGTTGATCTCTTTAGGGGATCGGCCTCCTTGGAACTCTATAAGGGTTCCTCCCTCCAAGTTGCTGCTCAAAGGCTGCATAAAAGATTCATCTATTGCTTATGAAAAGAGAAGGAATACATGGCTATTTATAGGGCTTCTAAATCCTAACTCCTAATAGGACTCCTACTTAAGACTCTTACTTCTAACCAACTCCTAATAAGACTCTTACTCAAGACTCCTATTCCCTTACAACTCCTAATTCTTCTCTAAGAAAAAACCTCCTACATGAATGCCCCTCTCAATTAGGACTCTCCTAGCTAGAGTCCTAACAGAATGTCCCTCTCAATTAGGACTCTCCTAGCTAGAGTCCTAACATTTTTACATGAATGTCCCAATCAATTAGGACTCTCCAAGCTAGAGTCCTAACATACCCGCCCTCTTCAAATCAGCCTTGTCCTCGAGGCTGATGATTCGTGAATTCTGGGAATTTGATCTTCAAGTCATCATAGTTCTCCCAAGTGACATCTTCTATTGGTAGGTTCGCCCACTGTATTAGCACTTCATTAGTGGGTCGTCGTCGTCGAGTCACGATCCGTCGATCAATAATGGCACTTGGCTGGGTCTGGAGTTCTCTTTGGGTAGTCATATTTGGTGGGTGGCTTTGGGCTGTCTCCAAGCACCTATTTAAAACTTCCAGCTGGCTGTTGGTTTGTGGGTGATATGTCGTACTCCTTTTCAATTTAGTACCCTGCATATGGAATAACTTTGTCCAAAATCTGCTCTTGAAGATGCAAGTAGAATTTGTCACAAGCACAATGCGTCCCTTATAGTGTAATTCTTTTGAGTCCCAATTGTAATGAGCCATGGGGCTTGGTGCTTCCTCCAATTTTTTTTTTTTATAATCTTACTAGTATCTGAATCTTCCTGTCATTCCATCTTAATATCCTCAAGGAAGTCGTTGGTCGGAAGTGAAATGGCCGAAACTTCAACTTGCTCGGGTAGCTGCGAAAGCACATCCGCAAGAACATTCTCTTTCCCCTTTTTGTAAGTTATTTCAAAATCAAATCCAAGAAGTTTTGTTACCCATTTTTGCTGCTCAGGGGATGGTATCTTTCGCTCCAAAAAGTACTTGAGGCTTTTATGGTCGGTTTTATTTTGAAATTGTCGACCAATCAAGTAGGGTCTCCACCTCGTTGCTGCGCGCACAATGGCGAGCATCTCCTTATCATATGTTGACTTATTTTGATGGGAGGGAGATAATGCCTTGCTAGTGTCTGCGAGTGGTCGACCATCTTGCATGAGAATGGCTCCAATTCTGACTCCAGATGCGTCGGCCTCAATAATGAAGGGTCGGTTAAAATCTGGTAGTGTTAGCACCGGCGTCGTCATCATGGCTGCCTTAAGTTTGTCGAAGGCAGCGGAGGCTCTGTCCGACCATTGGAAGACAACTTTTTTCAGTAAGGAAGTAAGTGGTGCATTGATCTCGCCATAGTTTTTCACGAACTTGCAGTAGTAGCCTGTTAAACCCAGAAAGCCATGTAGCAATTTTACGTTCCTCGGGGTAGGCCAGTTTTGCATTGCTTCAATTTTGAAGGGGTCCACTGTCACACCTTCCTCTGATATGATATGCCCAAGATATTCCACCTTCTGTTGAAGAAAGCAAAAATTCGTAATGGTTATTGTGTATTCAAAAGGTGGTTTTTGGTATGTCTTCTTCGCACACTTATATTTGATGATACCCGGATCAAAGGTCCAGCTTTGTAAAGTTTGTGCTCCCTTTCATCTAGTAATTCATCTGCTATTGGAATAAGGTATTTGTCCTTGATGGTTATGCCATTGAGAGCTCAGTAATCAATACATATTCACCATGTTCCGTCCTTCTTGCGTACAAGTAGCACCGGTGAAGAATAGAGGTTGCAACTTGGTCGAATAACTCCTGTTTTGAGCATTTCTTTTACAATCCTTTCTATTTCATCCTTCTGGAGATATAGATATTGATATGGCCGAGTATTTGCTGGAGGTTTGCCTGAAAGAATCATTATATAATGATCATGCCGACGGGTAAGAGGTACGTTGTACGGTTCGTCAAATATATCTGAAAATTCAGCAAGCAAAGGTAGTAGGTTTGGATCTTCAAATTGTATTGGCTCTCCCTTAGTTTGCTGCTTAAGTTGTATAAAAAATCTACTGCATGTTTTATGCAAAACCTTCTCCATTTGTTGTGTGCAAATCGTCGTTATGTCACCCCCATGTTTCCCGTTCAGTATCACCTGTTTCTCCTTACTGTAAAATTTCATAATTAGTTGCATAAAATTCCAAGAAATATCACCTAATATCGTCAACTATTTAATTATGAACATGGCCTTATGATCATCAGGAGGGAGAAGGAAGAAATCTGCAATTATCTCTTGGTCCTGCAGCAATAGTTTCTCCTGCGGGCGCCTACGATCATAATTCAAAATCCGTCCGTCGACGACCTTAACGTCAAACCTGCTGCAATTCTCAATAGGTAAGGCCATCTGGATAGTAACATTACTGTTTATAAAGTTATTAGAACTGCTCGTGTCGATGAGAACAGTGATCGGTTGTTGTTTGAGAAGGCCTCCAACTTTCATCGTTTCCGGGTTTGAGTAGCCGGCTAGTGCATGTACCGTAACTTCAGTCGGTTGTGGCTCTTCTTCTGCATCTTCTTCTTCGTGTTCAAGGCTCTCTTCTGGATGTTCAATGATCTCTTCTTCTATTGGTTCAATCATAAGAAGTCTCCCTTTACTACAACGATGCTCACGGCTCCACGGCTCGTCACAATGCCAACATAACCCCTTCGCATATCGCTCCCGAAGCTCTTCTCTTGTTAACCTCTTTGGTGTAGAGACTTGGTCAATAGTAGGGGGGGCTGAGGGCTTCAATATTATTGGTTGAGGAGCAACCCTAGTCCTCCAAGCTTCATGGTTCAATTGCACCTCTTGATGTCGTGCGAAAGAGATGGCTGCCATAAGCGTATACGGTTGTCGCACTTTAACTTCTCTTCGGATCTCCGGCTTCAAGCCCTCAATGAAGGTCCTCAATAGCTATTTTTTAGACCAATCATGAGTTTGATTAGATAACCTTTCAAACCTGGTTTGGTACTCCTTAATGGTGGAAGTTTGTCGGATCTTTGCTAGTTGTCCATCAATATTCTCGTAATCGGTTGGTCTGAAGCGGATCAGCAGTCCTTCTTTGAATTGTTGCCATGAAAGGACTCCATAAGTATGTTCAAACCAGTCAAACCACTGTATAGCATCCTCTTCAAGATGTATAGCTGCAATTTTCACCATAGATGCATCCGCGGTTTTGTGGTACTGAAAATATCACTCCACGCGCGAGATCCAACCAATCGGGTCTCCTTCATCCCATCTAGGGAAGTCCACTCTCATGCATGGATAGTTGGGTTCAGTCATAGAGCCTCCTCTCCCTTGGAACTTATCTCTTCGAGCCTGGTGCGATTGGGCAAAGCTCTCTCCGTGATATGATTTTTTCGGGCTTAGTGGTCGGCCCAATCTGAGTTCGGTAAAGAGCGTCTAAATCTTATCCTCCATTCGCGCCTCCAAGGCTTCGAATTTAGCATTGATTACCTCCTTAGATGCCATAGTATATGCCTCCAAATCTATGATATTAAGATCTCTCTTTTGTTGTCAGGTTCAAGGCATGTATAGTTGAGAGAAGTGATGGTCAAAAGGATTGGTGGATCGATGGATATAGGCTAGATTTAGGCTTGTTTTGTGGCTGTTTTGGGTGTAGTTTGAGGGTGTGGTTTAGTGGAGTTTTAGGGCTATGGATGAATGTTTTGGATCTGTGGTAGATGGTAGCAAAGGTTTGATAGAAATCAGTGAAAGTTGCAGCAAGTATGTGCTATCTTGTAAGAGTAGAATTGTCGTCGAAGAAACAACGGTTTCTCGACGTAATTTCCACCAAAAACTTAAGATAATTGAGGAGGGAATTGATAGCAAAATCACAGTTTATATGACAGCAAGGATATCTAATTTAATCAAGAAAATTTCGGCAGTATAATAGCAAGGAAATTGGTGCAAGTTGAGATTACAGAATTCTCGTCGAAAAATTTCAGCGGGTTATGACGAAAATTTGTAGCAACATAAAATCGTCGTTTTTAGAGATAAATTTCTTAATAGATCAATCTTAGATGGAAGCCAAGATGATCTATGAAGTGTATAAGAAATTTCATTCAAAAAAGATTACAAATAGATGGGTTAAGGCAACAATATGCGGCTGAAATTTTCTACAGCACAGATTTTTAGGTATAGCAGATTGGACGTAAAAGATCAGTGGTTTATATTGAGAATTTTTTGATGAAACCAAAGGGAAATCCACTGTTAGGAAGTGTCAAAGCTATCATAAAAATTTTGTAGAGATTTAGATAGAAACAATGTAGTATCAAGATCAAACAAACAGTGCTATGCGGCTGAAATTTTACAGTGCAGATTTTCAAGTATAGCAGATTTGACGTAAAATATCAATGGTTTATATTGAGAATTTTTTGAAAAAACCAAAGGGAAATCTGCTGTTAGGAAGTGTCAAAGATGTTATAAAAATTTCATAGAAATTTGGATAGAAAAAGCATAGTAGCAAGATCAAACAGATGGTACTATGCGGTTGGAATTCTGCAATGTATCTTTCTTCGTAGAGATGAAAACTTTGTGACGAAAGGTTTATGCAGTAATATAGGAACAGTTTTTTTTTTTTGGATTTTTGAATAAGGATAACTAAATTGCAGCAGCAGTAAGGTAGGAAACCAGAACCTGTTGCAATTCACGGGGAGATCAAAGGATGATCCGTGGTGGTGGAGATGATGGCTGAATTCGGCGACGATCTTTTAAGCAATTGTGGGAATTGCTTTGGGCGGTTGTGGAGGGCTGATGGATGGCAGTGGAAGGGCAGCAAGATGCCAAGAACGCTGCTCTGATACCAGGTGTTAGAACCCTTACAGATTCTAAACTTGGGGTTGATCTCTTTAGGGGATCGGCCTCCTTAGAACTCTATAGGGGTTCCTCCCTCCAAGTTGCTGCTCAAAGGCTGCAGAAAAGATTCATCTATTGCTTATGAAAAGAGAAGGAATACATGGCTATTTATAGGGCTTCTAAATCCTAACTCCTAATAGGACTCCTACTTAAGACTCTTACTTCTAACCAACTCCTAATAAGACTCCTACTCAAGACTCATATTCCCTTACAACTCCTAATTCTTCTCTAAGAAAAAACCTCCTACATGAATGCCCCTCTCAATTAAGACTCTCCTAGTTAGAGTCCTAACAGAATGTCCCTCTCAATTAGGACTCTCCTAGCTAGAGTCCTAACATTTTTACATGAATGTCCCTATCAATTAGGACTCTCCAAGCTAGAGTCCTAACAAAAGCTTCCTCCTTTCATGAGACGTCAGGACTTGTCCGTCGCTCGTTCTTTCGAATTAATCAACTTTCTCTTTTTACAGATCCTTCGAGACCTGCGAGAGGTTGCAAGTGGGCTAATCTTTACGGAGCAATATCGCAAGGGCAAAGCGCGACTTAGGCAAGGCAAGTTAAGTTCACGTCTTTGCCGCAAGAGTGCCTCGCGACTTAGGCAACGCAAGCTAAGTTCGTGTCTTGACCAAAGGGTGCCTCACGCCTTAGACAATTCCAGCTAAGGCCATGACACTGCGTCACTCAAAATGCAGATCAAATCATAAACACTATCAACACTTAACCCATCATAGTCATTTTACCATTAGACATAAACTTGGTTATGGTTAGCTAATAGAGTATAGCAAAAAAAAAAAAGATGTTATACGAAAGCTGATCCGGCCCAGACCTAAACCCACCAACCGCAACCCGGTCCTATAAAACCCATGTTTTTGGTCTACTCCATCCCGCAGCCCTAAAGAGGCAACACAGCACCAATCCGGTCCTATTAAGCTAGTGGTTTTGCTCTTCTCCACCCAAAAACCCTAAAGAGGTCAGAGAGAGGCGCGAAAATGCGGCCTTTGGACGAGAAGGAGACGGCGGCCGTCTTCGAGAAGTTGTTCAAGTTCACGGGGCCAAACCTGAAGGTCATGGTGGAGCGCCCCGCCGTGGAAGGGCCTGCCGGCGACGATCCTGGCCGCTACTGCCTTCGCCTCCACAAGAACCGTGTCTACTACGCCTCCGAGTCGTTGGTCCGCCGCGCCACTAACGTCGCCCGCGACCGCCTCGTCTCCCTCGGCACCTGCCTCGGCAAGTTCACAAAGGGCGGCTCCTTTCGCCTCACCGTCCAGTCCCTCGACCTGCTCGCTGCCCACGCTCGGCGTAAGGTCTGGCTCAAGCCCACCGCCGAGATGTCCTTCCTCTATGGCAATCCGGTTCTCAAATCTGGCCTTGCCCGCATCACGGAGGGCGTCAGCCCCGGTGACGGCGTCGTCGTCTTTTCTATGTCCGACCTCCCTCTCGGCTTCGGGGTCGCTGCCCGCTCCACCCAGGACTGTCGCAAGGCCCACGCCGATGCCATTGTAGTCAACCGCCAGGCCGACGCTGGGGAATACCTACGGAATGAGGACGATCTCTGATCTGATTGTGTAGCAACCTGGAACAAACAAATAGGTCACTACACCTCTTTTTCCTTCTGTCATCTACCTCGTCGTTATTATTATCAGTGTTGTTGCTGTTCTTGTTAAGTGGTAATATCTAGGAATAATTAGATAAAAAGGACTAATACGGGGAACGATCAGGGTAAAAAGAGGTTTGGGATACTTGTGAAGCTGTAGAGCGTTAATCGGGATAACGCTTTTAGCATGTTCACTATGTATTTATGTTCACAGGTCATGAACAGAGAATGGTTGAATAAGAGGTGTAGGAGGATATGCTACTATCTATCTGTTTTTTATCTTTTTTGTTTTTTGAACCTCTAAGAATAACCTTAGAGATAGGTCTTATAGCCAACTACTGCAAAGAAAAGGAGGGCAAAATAGGTGGTGTGATTCAATCAACAAGGAAGAAAAGAGACTAGGTTTGAAATGAGGAATTTAATCAGGAATTAGAAAAAATAATATTTAAGCAATTGAGATGTTCTCAAATTAGTATTATAGGAAATGAATAAAGTGTTGTAGTGGATGCCATGAGATGATCATCTTGACATGGGAGATATTTAATTGATCTTGGTATTTGGAAATCAACTGTCAGTAATAGGCCTGATTGAAAGCACAATGATTTGAGGATGTGATTTTCTATTTTTAGAAGTTTGAAAGACAAACAAGAATAATATGATTTTGAATTATGAAAGTGAGCATGTCCAGTAGCATTATCTTCTAAGACCTGTGAATGAAGAAGATAGTTTCTTTGTTAGATGGTCAGGAGTGTTGCTGGACACAAAGGTAATGGAACCTTGTGGAAGAGGCCGTTGCGGTGGTGGCAGCAGTGTTACTGGAGTTCACTATAGTGTTGAGTTGCTGATGGTGGCTTGACGTGGTTGTGGAATAGCGGCGGGGTTGACATGGAGGATGAGGATGGTTTGATAGTTAGGTTTTAAATTTGAATAAATAAAAATGGAATGGTGTAGGAATGTCTTTGGACTATTGAAATTAACCAATATTAGATAACTAATTGTTAATCAATGGATAGTTTGTCTCAATTTGTAATTCAATAGTATATAACTTTTTATGAAATTTTTGAGATAATACAGTACACTATATGTAAAGAGGAGGTCTTAAAAGATTTGTGAAAGTTCCATAAATTTGAATGTCCCACAGTGTAGGTGGTTGATGGAGTTGAGTCAAAAACTATAATGCAAGCACTAATTAATGGTCGTTGACTAGTTTTTTGATGAATGGATATAACCATGACTTTGAATACCACAATATATTGACCACAGTAATGAGTGCTATACTATTTGATTATGCCAGAATAATGGTTTGTTGACTGGTTGTGCTATGTCAAATTATTATCTCGGCATTTTTTAATGGCGTATCAAGGCATACAATACCATGCTGGTTGATACACACTAGTTTGATAACATTTGTATGGGTATCATTTGTTTAAAATCTCAAATATAACCGTTGCTTGATATAGTTTTTGCTTAGTTTAAATTTGGCACTAAATCATTATCTGAACACACAATGGTAGTTAGAAAAGCACCAATGCTTATGTGATTCTTTTAGTAACAATGGCTAGAGAGTGAGTCTAGCCTTGTTCTTCCAAAAACCTGTACTTATAAGAAACCAAATATTCATGATCTTCCACTGGCCAGTTTGTTACATGTTCTTTTGGCTTAGCTGAATCCATATTTGAGTCATTTATGTTGGTATCATTTATCAATGGTTTTGAAGCCTGATATGAAGAAACATATTTAAGATGATGTTCTACAGATCTTGTGCAGCAAGGACAAAAATGTTTTTTGCTCCATTGATGAGAAAAAACAGAAGATTAGTGGACTTTCTAAGAAGTTGCAGCAATAGTTACCACTTACGAATTAGAGATGAGAGGATGATAATTAGTAATAGAAGATCAAAGTTAGGAGAAGTCCTGCACTGGTTGGAATGATCCGATCGGCCACAAAGTAAAACAGTCACTATTTCTTTTCATCCCCAAGACCGTTACACAGCCAGTGATTATTCCTATTCCATAGGCTGTATGTCCTTTAGTAAACCCAAATTTTCATATGGATGAATTATTAATTAGTTGCACCCAGGTTATGTCTATATCCTGATTTGTTCATCCAAATATGGGTAGATTTGGAAAATCCCAGTTTAAGCAGGATATGAACTGATGGTCGAATCTGAGCTGAATTTAATTTGACCTAGTTTACTCTAACCACATCTCCTTGGGTCAACAAGTGTACAAAGGGCTTATTTATGAAGGTGAAGTATTTCTTCATATTTTCTTGTGACTAATTTGTAACATTTTATTCATTGTTGTGTTTTTATCATGTGAGATCTATTTTGAGTAAAATTACCTTGTGTCATTTTAGGAGTTTGTATCTTTTTTAAGCTATTATAATATGTATGGCTTAATTGAGTATTAGTTAATCTGCATGTCAGATTAAATCAGTTGGATTAAAATGATTGGGTTGAATCTTGTCAAGACCTAAGGCAGTTCCAATTTACCTGTTTTTGCATATTCTAATGTGTGTCATTGAATCTAAATGCTTAGATTTAATGTGAGTTTTCTATTATTTTAATCGACTTGATGAAGTAGTAGATCCAATTTTAGCCTCAAATCTAAGGTGACTTGATTAGCTTGGGTTGATTTAATTCTTTAGATGATCGGTGATTCTTGATCATATTTCGGGCCTGTTTATTTATCATCTCCAACTTCTCGAAATGGTTATAGATGAGGTCTTCTAGATTTTCATCTAGCCATCTTGAATTGAGATGGAACCATGATTGATGCATTTTGTAGTTAAGTTTGGAGCTTTTGGCGGACAGTGTGCTTTCTAGCTATGGAAATGAGTTGCAGTTAAATTGTGATAGGCTATGAATTCAACATAATGTCATGGCTAGTAAATTTGGAGTTTTACATGTGGATGGCTGTCTGGAGAGATATAAGATATTAAACATAACAAACATTCCGTTCTTGTAGATTAATAATTTTATTTTGATTGAGTTATTTTTATAAGGGAAAATGAAAAAGGCAAGTCAAAAAATCTTTTTTTTTTCTGAACTCTCCCAAGTCAAAAATCCTTCTTTTCATTCTCAAATGAGAATACAAGGAATTCTACTTTCATACATTATGGTCATTCTCTCAACAAGGTTATGGTGGGTTAATTTAATTTAAAATTTTGATGAATGCACGTTCTGAGTTTATGGAAAAAAATCTGCACTATTGAATATTTGTGTGCTTTGGAGGATAACCATAAGAAACATTATTTAACTACAAAGGCAACCCAGTGGACTTGCTTCTTATCGTCTCCCGGGAAAGAGGTAGCTAGCTGTGTTTTGGCATGGCCGGAGTGGCCACGGTGTCTGCTGACAACCACAAATGACCAATCAACATCCCGATGGATGGTGACCTACAGCCATTGCAAGTTATAAACTCTTTGGATCTGATGATAGCATGAGCAATAACTACATCACCATGAACATATGCAACAAATGAGAAGTAAATTAGATTTTGCATGCATCACTGGCCCTCATTTGAGTTAAAGATATGAAATCTGTGGTTATGGATCTCACTTATGTGAAATCATATACAACAAATGTTCCATTGTGATGCATCTTATGGATTTATCTTTGCCTTGTTTTCCCTACTGGATTAACTTGTTAGCGTGACTCTGTTTTCATATTAAACAGTAATGCTGATGGTTATTCATCCAACTTGCAGGAACTGTTGGTTATATCAAGAATCACTCACTTCTGTGATGGTGAACCGACATGAAGTTCATGTATTAATTTTGACCAGAGAACTTTGCTGTGTACAACAATCAATCATTTGCATTAGTAATTCAATTATGAGTCATGGATCTTTTGGGGTTAAATAGATGATACCGGTTATTGCTGTGTTTGGTGAAATCACAAATTTTGACAACCAGTAATGTGCGGACAATTCTTTGGATGTTTGATAGTATCTCTGTGAGCAATCAATAGTATCTTTAGCTTTATGTCAACTCGTATGCTAATGTATCCGTTGCTTGCATGCCAAGATCATGTAGTATAGGCTTCTGAAACCATAACAAATGCCATCTAAAACATCAAACTGGTTAGACAAAATTATTGTTGACGTTCTAATCAATTCGATGTGGTGCAAACTCGAAAGCATATGAGTATTCGAAGTGATTACAAAGTGGCTTTGAGGTGGTCTCGAGATAGGTGAGTCCTGCCCTTCAGGTGTTGTTTGCATGAAAATTAATGTTGGGAGAAGTTTTCTAATATGATGTATTTGATGTTTAATTTAGTCCGAGGTCATTTTTGGATATGGGTTTTTCTCGAAAAAAGAGTCCCTTGGCATGACATCAGGGGTTGGCTTTTATACCTGGTCTATGGAGGGGATAGTTTACAATTGTCCTAATGTCCCCCTTTGATGTTTTGTTCATGTGGGTGATAAGAGGGAGACAAGTAGATGGTCTCTCTTGGATTGTTGTCCACGAGGGCGGATAGATTGAGGGTGATTGGGATTGTTTCCTTCCACGCCAACCTCTATGTGGTGATAGGTGTCGAACGATGATTAGTCGTTAATATATTTCTTATCATTTATCCATCTCTCTCGAAGGCATGCTTCGGGGCTTCAGTTAGAGGGGTTCGGAGTGCGGCGTTCAATTCACCTTACAAACTTATCGTTAACCTATTCCTCTATAGTGTGAAGGAGACACATGTAGGCATGGGTCGGTTTTCTCTTACTCATATATCTTGAGCACATTTTGTCCTACGCTTCTGCCATAGCGAATTTATCTTAGCATGGGTTGAGTTTCATGACCCACGCATTGGGCTTATCTGGCCTTACGCCTCCGTCGTAGTAGGTTTATATTGGCACAGGTTGAGTTTCCCAACTCACACGCCTTGGGCATATTTAGCCTTACGCTTCTGCCGTAGCGGATTTATCTTAGCGTGGGTTGAGTTTCCCGACTCACACTTCGAGCACATTGGATCATATGCCTCCGCTATAGCAGATTTATATTAGCACGGGTCGGATTTCTCGACTCAAGCACATTTCGCCCTGGGTCTTTATCATGGCGGATTTATTTTAGCGTGAGTCGAGTTTCCTAACTCACGCACCTCGAGCACATTTTTCCCTGAGCCTCCGCCGTAGCGAATTTATTTTAGCATGGGTCGAGTTTCCCGACTCACGTGCCGTAGGTACGTTTTGCCCTGCGCTTCCACCATAACGAATTTACCTTAGCGTGGGTCGAGTTTCTGACTCACACACCTCGGGCACATTTGGCCTATGCCTCCACCGTAGCTGATTTATTTTGGCTCAAGTCGAGTTTCCTGACTCATATGCCTTGGGCATATTTTGTTTTATGCCTTCGCTATAGTGGATTTATCTTAGTGCAGGTCGGGTTTCCTGACTCACATGTCTTGGGCACATTTCACCTTTTGCTTCTACTTAACAAATTTCTTTTTCTTTGTTTGCTATAACGGGGTTTGAGTCCTTCCTCTATCGTGAAGGATTTTGAGTCCTCCTATTGTGACGGGCTTTGAGTCCTTCCTTCGTCGTGCTGGGCTTCAAGTCCTCCCTCCATCGTAGTAGATTTCAGATTCTCTTCCTATCGTGACAAGCTTTGTCCACGAGTGCATTGATTAATGACTCCATCGACTCTAGATGTGGGAGGGGCTTGACAAAATTTCTAAGATCAATCTACAATGCCTCGAGCTGGGCCTTCTTCGATAAGGAGGCCACCATTAGATAGCATTGGCACAACTCCCTCTGGTTGCTTCTCAGCTTTCTGATGTCGGTCCTTATTAAGAATTTAATCATCACGTGGTAGGTCGATATCATTGCCCTCAACCTATTGATTGGGGGTCAGCCTATGATCGTGTTGTACGTCGAGGGGATGTCGACCATCATGAATTTGGTCATCATCGTTTTGGAGAAGGGCTCATCGCTAAGCATGACATGTTGACTCATAATCCCGAGAGGGGAGATGGAGTCGACAATGAACCATGTATCAATCATGACCCTCTTCACTCGGGCGTTAATCATCCTCACGGAGACCACCAAGGCATCGTTTATGATTTGGGTCAAGGTGCTTTGTCTCTTTTTCCTTGAAAGTTATTTTTGAGTCATCTTTGGACCTCGAGCACTTTTTGATGGTAGCCCAAGCATAGGCTTTATGACCTGAGGAGCTACCTCATCCTGAGATAGGTCCACCAATGATAACGTTGATCTGCCTCTCCACCGACCTTTGAGGTCAGGATGAAGGTTTTCGATGCCTCCAAACAAACCTCCTGAGGTGTCTCTGACAAATGAGTTCTTCGATTTGTTCCTTTAAATTATGATAGTCCTCCCTATTATGGCTATAATCGTGGTGGAAGCAGTAATACTTGGGTTTGTTCCTCTTCTCTAGTAGTGTCTTCATCAGTTAAGGGTCTTTCAAGAGCCTTTCTTCCTCATACCTCAGGCGAGGAAGCTTAGGTCAGTTATTTCTTCTTTGTCTCATGTTCTTCATTGGGTCGAACATTTTTTTTATCGTGTTACCTTGGGGTTACGAGTGACGATAGTAGCTCCTTTCTCGACCTTGTGTGCGTCTCCTTGTGCTTACTTGAGACCATTGACTACATAGCATTATATTGGTTGGTCTTGTGGAGCATCTCGAGCACCGTCACCGGTGGCCTCTCCACCAACGATAAAAAAAAGTGAGAGGGATTGAGCCCCATCATGAAGATCTAAATTACAAACGATGAATGAGTTTCTTGCATGCCTTGGATCTCGTTAGTAAATCGAACAACGAAATCAAAGAGTGTTTCTTCCTCCCTTTACTTGAGTTTGGGAAGCATTGTCACCAATGGCCTCGAGCGCACATTCCCAAGTAGTGCTCAAACTCCTTTGCGAGCTGAGCAAAGGAGCCGATCAAGAGCGACTTCAAATTGGTGTACCATTCTCGTGTCGGCCTCTTAACATTGTCAAGAAGGCACAATACATCAGGACATACGAGGTATCGTACAATGACATCTAGGCACGGAAGGCAGTAATGTGCTCTATGGGATATGTACTGCCATCAAAGGTCTCTAGCGATGGGAGGCGAAAGTTTGTCAGGATTGATCCATCAAATGTTGGAACTCTCATCGCATCTCTTCTAAGTGTTAGTCCATTTACCATAACTAGATCCTCAAGGAGTGATCCATCAAATCTGCTGACTGAGTCTCGGATTCAGGTAGAGCAGAGTGATGGTGCGATGGTGCATTGAATTCTATGATTAGAGAGTGGGGTGCTTCCTTGGCCGACAATTCCACGGGCCTTGGGCGATCCTAAGATGCTAGCACCATGTCGAGTGAGGGGACCCCAACGAGCATCGTTGCCAATGATAGTCGAGGTATTGATCATGGTTGAGATAGCGTTACTTGTTAGGTTAGCGGAGGCAAGAGCTAGGCAATAACTTGCATCATGCTTGTTAGCGTCTACACCTGATGAGTGAGGTCCAGGAATACCTCAAAGGGGATAAGTAGGTGGCTCGAGATCGTTCCACAGGGCGAGAGGCTTGCGTCATTGAACAAACACCAGTACCACATTAGTATTTACGCTAAAGTGGACATATCCACATATGGGAAGGATGACAATTGTCCTCCCTGAGTAAAAGTGCTATGGGTCGAAGGCAGGGCCTTATCATCGGAGCATTCATTGAGAGGGTTGATGGACGGGCATTCCTATGACATCAGGCTTTTCCTTTAGTGCAAAAATATTAGGGGAAACCATCGTCAACGTTTGAGTCAACCCGACGTGATCCAAACTCGAAGGTGTATGAGTGTCCGAAGTGGCTCTGAGGTGGGGGGGTCGAGCTCCCAAGGCACCATCTATACTAGGACCAATATCGGGAGAAGTTTCTCGACCCAATCCCTTCGATGTTTGAGTCACTTCGAGGTCTTTTTTAGGTATGGATTTTTCTTGAAAAAAGAGTCTCTCGACACGGTGTCAAGGGTTAGCTTTTATACTTAGTCCATGGAGTGGACAACCTATAATTACCCCAACGTTCCTTTTTGATATTTTATCCACGTGGATGATAGAAAAAAGATAAGCCTAAATAGCCTCCCTTGGACTATTGTCCATGGGGGCAGATAGGTAAAAGGTGATCGGAACCTTTTCCTCCGATACGACGACGATAGATATCGAATGATGATTGACCGTCAATATGTTTCCTATCAATAATTATCGGTTTGAGTCTCCATGGTTCATTCGCAGGTCACGATGATCATTACTTATCTGAGATTAATGATAGTTGCTCCATTTAAATCAAATCTAACAGTACTTTGTGGATGTTTAATATTTATGAGCTGTTGGAACTCCCGGATATTCTTGTACTCACTGATTTTAATATTCAATATGGTTTCCAAGTATATTACGACTCTGCAAAAAGAAATATGCATAATCACCAAAACAAAAGAAATCGTTTTGCACGAGTGGATCGTATTTGCTTTCGTACCAACTTCTCGGCGTCAACGAGTGCCGTTCCACCGAGAACCGATGGACAAATGATACACGACTCTCGTGCGATCGGCTCGAATGGACTTCGAACAGAGTGGCTCGCACGAATGATTACGCTTCCATCAACCTCTTTGTCTCCCTCTCCGCGTGTAAAATGAGGCAGGAAAAGATCTGATTGCGAAGCCAATGTTGATCGATCGATAGTTGACTCTTCACCGATGAGTGTCGCTGATACTGTTCGGCCGTCACGAGTTCTCCTGATACAATAATTGACTCGTTATTTTTGTTGATAATATGCAGCAAACTAATTCAAGCAAATTTCGATCGCATCAAAGAAGAGACACAATATTAAACTTAGTGGCGTCATGATCATCCTTCAAAACTATGAACACATGGGGGGCCTCAGCCACCAAATTGGTCAATCTTTCATCATGGCTTCGTCAGCCCAACCGGTGGAGGAGCTTTTAATCCAATTATAAAAGAGAACCAGTGGCTTTCTGTAATCTCCCAAAGCCAATCTCGCCTTCCCCCTTGCAATCCATCGCAAGACACTGAACCCACTTCTTATCCTTTTTGGTTGTTTCTCTCGACAGCCATCGCTTGTCTCTCTCGTGCTTCTTCTCTAACTCTGCAGATTCGTCCCGAGTTCATCATTCCCCTCTCTGCAGGCAAATTTCTCGATGACGTCAGAAGGAGAAGCCATCATAAACAAGGTTTCGGTCGGCTACTACACTCTCTTTTCCATCGTATCTTGTGGTCGACATTTAAAGGACTGTTTGCTTGAGCATGTAGAATCTAATATTTTGGTTCTGCAGGTTTCGGTGTTGAAGGTCTCGATCCACTGCGAAGGATGCAAGAAGAAGGTGTACAAAATCCTCAGCAAAATTAAAGGTAGAAAGAAGAAAGAGCTCAACCTTTTGTTCGATTTCTTCATCCTGTCGGTCTTTATATGAGCCTTCTTCGTAGGTGTTGATGAGGTCGAGATTGATGCCAGGCAGAACAAGGTGACCGTCAAGGCCCCTTTAGATCCCCAAGCTCTGATAGCTAAGCTGAAGAAGTCTGGGAAGCATGCCGAGCTCTGGCTCGACAAGAAACCGAGTCACCAGTTCTTTCACCACGGCAAAAACGATGTGAGTCTCAAGGACGAGAGCAAAGAGTCGTCTAAAAGCACCGCTCCCTCTCCCGCCGCAGCAAAGCGCGGGGATGCTGATAAACCTGTAGCCGACAACAGATCTGTCTCCGAGACCAAGGAAACCAAAGCTAAAACCGCAGATAACACGAGCAAAGAGGTCGCAAAAGCCGGTGAAAAAACCGCTGAGATCTCCAAACCACCTGCCGAAACGACCGTCGACAGTGCCGAGAAGGCTCCTGCGAGCAAAGAAGCTACTAATAATGGTGGCCACAGCGGCGGCGGCGGCGAGAAGAGGGCTGAGAAAGACAGCAACGTACGACTCGGCATCGACGATTCTGATGTCAGAGGTGAAAGCAACTCTCACCCGGCGTTTCCGCCGCAGCCGGCGTACATCATGAGCTACAACACGGCACAGCCAAGCATCAGCCAATCCTACTATGTTTCGCCAATGCAGCCAGCGTCGCAGGGTTACATGTATTCATATCCTCCCCCGCCGGAATACTTCTACAGCAATCTCGACGCTAACTCATCGGCTCCAGTGCAGCACCCAGACCCATACAACAGCATGTTCAGCGATGAGAACCCCAATTCTTGCAGTATTATGTGATGCCATGCGGTTCTCATCATGTAACCTCTGTCCGATCGAGAGCAATACTTTAGATTTGCTCTCAATATCTATGCTTCTAATCGGTTCTTTCTCTCGTGCCAAGTTTTCTGTTCCAATTGCCATCATTACCTAATGGAATCTGAGAGGACCGCATGTGGTTGCTTGCAGACCTGTGGGTGGAACCGCAAACCTTTTGAATGGCCTGCAACTCGTGCATTCTTTAGGCCATCATCGTGGATGGGTGACAGAAAGGTGAAGACAAAGCAGAGTAGGCATTGAATATTCCTCAATCATGCTTAGGTTGACAGCACTAAAAATGCATGATCAAAACCTAACAGGGGAGAAGATGACTTCTTCACATCTGCTGCCTATGCTGACTCTCTAACATCTCAGATCGTGGAGTCCAAACGTAGATATGGACATGCTGATGCCTATCCGCTAACCAACCTACGCTTGATCTCAGCAGTTCACTGAGAGTTCATTCACGGAAGGGCGAGGGCAAATGACCCCTCGTTATGGATAGGGGCATAGATTTGATGCATGGTGGTGTTGATCGTCGTCTTGATGATATGCCCCTCTGCTATTAAACTATCTGTAGAACGTCATCCAAACAACATAAGAGAATTCTGCTACGATCGTCTTCTTGGCGTGTCTGCTGATTCATTCTTCTTTTGCCGGCAGATTAAAATATAATTTGACTGAAGAAAATCTGTGTGATAGAGATTTCCGTAAGCACTTATAGGGTATAATGCCTTGGATTTTGATTACCAGCAGTTGGATGCTTCTCTGTGAACTGTATCATATAATATTCTTCTGGTTGAGATGTCAAACACAGTTTCTACGGAAGAAACAAAAGTATAAGACCGATGCAGAGCTGTTTCACGAGGAGAGGACAGAGCTTATGGTGTTTGTGTATCTCTTACGAGTCATACTAAATGCACCGACTAATGAATCATCCTAATCAACATGGCACAGTTCATCCAAACTTTAAAGTATTATTTATTATGTGGTTACATATAATAAATAATACTTCAAAGTTTTGGCATCTATTGTAGATGTCTTCCTAACATTATCATTAGTTAGGATTAGTACCTAATGAACTCTAATCATCTTTCCACGATGAGTGATAGAAAAATTGTTGCAATTGAATATCTTCGATTTAAATGAGACATTGTTTAAGCTAGATGGAAACTAATGGTATCAAAATCGAATGCAGATTAGCCAGAAGACTAGTGTGAAGAATGAGAGTTGTGCCTATTAATGTACTATGAGAATCACAGGAGTATGAAGATGATTGATGATGAAAGCCTTAAGTTGAGTCGAGTAATATCTATCAATGCCTCGATTGATTGATGATAGTGGTTTAGATTCTCTTCCCAAAAATTAAAGGGTTTGAAACCACATTTTATACGTTTTCGAAGACATCAACTAATTTAGTTGGTAAAGACTTTTAACAGTTTATCGTAAGTAAATAAACTCGAATCCTATTTTTAAGAAAAATATATAAAAGTAAAATATCAATTCAAAGAAAAATGACATGTTTATCGTAAGATACTGAGTTCAAATCTCATCATCATCATCGTCACTTGCCAAAAAATAAAATAAAAAAATATCAAGATAAAATATCAATTCAAAGGGAAATGACTTGTTTCATCAGTGAAAGGGCACGATACGTATCAGCTCAGGTATCAATGAAAGACCATACACAGCCAGCCACTTAACTCTTCTGTTCATGAGGGGTTAAAAAGAGTTCGTACATAAACATCACATAAATAAATCCTATATTAATGTTTTAAACCTCATGTCGGTCTAATCTTTTATCTGCATGCCATAAATAAATCCTATATTAATGTTTGGATCCGCATGTCAGTCGCCGCAATATTAATTGTCTATCACCCTCAACGTTATAGTTACCCTATTGACTTGTCTACTAGTAGACCAAAAAAAAAAAAGGAATGATGAGTTCTTAAGATCACTGCCACCAATCATCACATTAGATCGCTGCTAACAATCCAAGCCAAACCTATAATTTATTCCCTGCAGTTCATGGGCACGTTTATTTGGACTCAAATATGAGAGATAAAGGCTAAAGCTTACTCAAATTGACCTTAATTAAAATAGTAAATTATTTTAATTATATATATACTTTTTTAAACAAAGTCATATTTTTTTGAATGGGTGATCTGATTAATTCATAAATTGATTTAATTAAAAATAATAATCAAACTCAAAATCAAAACCATCAAAGGGTAATATGATAATTTGGTACCTATCTAGTATATCTTCCCGTCAATAACAAAGATAAAAAAGAAAAAAAAAGGGGTCACAGACGAAGGAACTCCTTGTGACCCCACAGGTATAGATTATCTTTTATAATTAATCATCTTTAACATCTCGATCTTTAGACTTAAAAAAAATTATATTAACATCGTTATAAAAATAAAATATTTAACCTCATTTCTATTTATACTAAAAAAATAATTTTATCAAAGTATATTTACTATGAAAACTTCGTTTTCCTACCGGACAGCCTACCTAATGGCGTAGCGCACGCACAGTTGGGAGCTCTCAACTGGCCATAATATTCCAAAGTAATTCATCTTTTTTATTCGACGGAAAAATTATTTTATCCCACTTGTCCGACGAAAGCTTTCACAAATTCATTCATTTTAATTAAGGAAATGAGAATAGTAAAATTATCTTGATAAAATCGACAACTAAAAAAAAAATTAAATTAAATATTTAACTTCTATAACTATAAAGATACTAATATAATTTTTTAAGTTTAAAAATCAAAATACTAAAAATGACTAACTACAAAAGATAATCTTAATCGTCACGAACACCCCCACCATCATCACCGAGATTAACATTGCATCACAGGGAGATAATTATAATGGACACAGAGGATGAAATAAAATAATACAAAATCCATCGAAAATATCAATGATTTTGGTATCCGTTCTTCTAAATTTAAGTTTAGCATCGATACTGCAGTTGCAGCTCATTGTCATCCACCAACTTCACCTCATGTAATTAACCAAAAAAAAAGACCACCACCACGTCCAAATTGCCATCTTTGACAATACAGAAACACACAAAATTTTAGAAACAAATATCACATTCAAAGAAAAGGATAAATTAGATGCTGAATGTTTCCAACATGTTTTGGCTTCTGATCCAGGATCACGTAGGTGTGGCAAGTTAAGAAACTAGTCTTCATGATCTTCTTCTTCATGTGCATCATCAGGTTTTTTTCCTTGAAAAGAAAATTTAAGAAAAAACAAAAGTTCATTAGACAACAATGACACATCCAATTTGATTAAATAATACAATGTACAATAAAGTTATTCTAAATACAGCTGTTACATATGACAAAGTTCGACATAGCACTTAAATACATAATTATAGATCATAACAAGTCACAATGAACTAGCACAACCTATTCATAATGAGACTTTATAGCAACATAGTAAGTAAACTAAGGTAGAGATTATTCATAATTTTTTTTTTAAATGGATGATCTTTAATTTCCATGATTTTTTTTAAAAAAGTAAGTACATAAAGAAAGTATACATGATCTTTCTAGCAACATAATTAGTATACAAAAAAAGTACTCCGCATCCTAATAAATACATGATCTTTTAAAAATCATTAAAATGGATGCTTTGAGTAAAGTAAACTACCTATCCAAGTATCACACTAATAAAAAATAGTTCAGTCAAGCATAACCAAAAAGAAGCATACTAGCTAAGAGAGAACTATTCACTGCATCAAGAATCAACATATCAATGTTGATTAGAAGACAATTAATAATGGAAAAGAAATGGCAGCTGCATATCAGGATGTAGAATAGGAAGCAGTGTATGGTTTGGATATCACAGAGAACTATCAAGAGACAACTAAACAAACTTACCAAACTCACTGAATATAACAGCTCCAGAGCATAATCCTTCCTCAATTTTGACCAAACGAAGTGTCATCCTGGGTCCAATTTCCTGAAGTCTAACAGCACTTTTTGTAGATGCACGGTTTACTCTACCAAGATCACTCACCAAACTTACAGTTGCTGATTCCTCATCAGCTTCACTTTCTGAGCCATAGCCAGCCCTACAGGATGATGCAGCACAAGCAATTTGCTTGGATCAGCAAATAAACAATGACAATAAAATATATGTATGTATATGTGTGTATGTGAGTGTAAGAAAAGTTTGATGGTGTTTAGCTGTGAATTAGACAGCATTGAATATGTATTATTTGTAGCACGTTCTTTAATTAAAATGCATTCAATGACCCACGGTACTATGTGCTAATGCACATAGCATCTATGCACAAAGATTGGCCTTTATGGACATTTTTCCATATATTGTGAAGAATAACAGAGTACATAAGCAACAAATCTCTCTAATCTTAATTGACACAATGAAGATGTGTTCATCACCGGCTGGAAATGACTTTCTCTATTTCAAAAGACTAGAAGGGCCACTGGAAACTCTCTTCACAAAGAAAAGCAACATGCTGTAAACAATCACTCTAAATGAAATGCCAAATTTATACTCAAATCTAAAAGGCTTGTGGAAAAAAAACTAAAAGGCTTTAATTTGTAGAGGCAGGAACAAATCCTCAGTTCACATGCTAGGTCACTAGCAATTTAAGACAAAGAAGAGATTGCAAGTGGTGATAAACCACAATTTCATATGGGACTATTTTAATTTAAATTTATCTTAAATAAATTTCATTAGTTTAGGTTGCCTTCGAATATCAAAAGTTGTCACATGGTAACTTCTACTATGTTTCTGTTTTATTTTTGGGGATTGCTCAAGGAGAAATGATTGATTTGACATCTAATCCACAGTTACCTAGACCGCACTACCCTAGTCTCTAGAAATGGTAGGGAATTCTATCTAGATTAACAATCTCTTCGTCCTAGATAGCTATGATAACACGATTCTGGTTTCATATCCCGATTCACAAGACTTTTCATCGTAGATCACTATGATATGTGATCTAGGTAACAAAAATAGAAAATATAATCTCAAAGAAAACCGATAATTGTGCTTTTGCATAACTTATCGCTGTGTTAGAAAATAATAGACCACACAACATTAAATGAAGTTCATGAGCATGTACATGGTGCATTTTTTATCTATTGAATTATCTAGCTTACATCCTAATCATAGAAATAATCATCTTAAAATTAAATGTGGCTGTTCATTTCTCCAGATAATTGATGTAAAAAATGATCATTTATTGATAAATGATGAATTAAATCTTACTTGGTCACAAAGTCACTAACATCCTGCAGATTCCTCAAATCTGGCACCTCATGCTTCTGAACAAATTTTCTAATCCTCTGAGAGACACCAATGGGTTGTAAGCGAATGGAGTAATGCCGAAAATCAATCAGCTTGGTTTCATTGTTGTAATTTAACAAAACAATCCTTCGGCATGAAGAAAGTTTAACCTGCAATAAAAGATAAAACAGGAAGTATTTTAATGCATGTTGAATATTAAAAAGAGAAAGACACCTACAATTTAATTGTCTCAATACTTACAGTATTTATATCAATGGCTGGAAAAATGTTCTGAAACATGATTGTTGTAAGCTTCAGGTGCTGACCTCCACTCCCAAAACCAGAAAGAACAATCTGTATCAAGGGTGAATGGCACAAAAAGGTATACTATATCAAAGGCTAAATATAACACATAAAAATGGAAAACATGTGAAAGCAAATATAATGAAACAATACAATTGTAACATACAATAAGATAACAGATATAATGCTGCTATACAACAACAAGAAACTTACCAAGGGTGAATTACTAAATAGTTCTTTAGGACAACTTGGACGAGCCTGGGATCGAGCAATATCAGCAGCTAATGCATACTCCTGTATTTCAAAGGTAATTGTTGGACCTTGTGGTGTCCTCGCAACACGCAAATGGGGAACGCTCTTCGGATTTGATATCATGAGAAAATGAGTGACACCCATAGGCCCAGCAACATTCAAGAAGTCTTTGAGTTTATTCCTTTTCTTCTCCTGTCACTCAAAAAATAATCTTTTAATCTACTGAAAGAAGTTGAAAATTCAAATTACATCAAAGTCGGGTCACAATAAAGTACAAAACAGAGCCTTATATTCCTTAGTAATTTTCAGAAGACCTGAAAGTCCCTTGCTACAATCCTTAAGGTGCATCTTCTTGCTCCTTGTACAAATTTACCAAAAAGAAACACTATGCAGACACACTGACATGCATACATTTGAAATTCAAGTCAGACCTCCAAATATTGAGCAGTTCCTTCAGTTATCTTAGAAAAATTCCAAATTGAATATTCTTTAGCTAGCGTTGCATAGATTCGAGTCAACAATGATGCAACAAATCACAATAAAACACAAGGCAAACTAATTCCACCGAGTACTGACTGGTTAGTCTATGTACACGTTTTATTATTGCAGCATCTAAAATAATATCCTGTAATATTTATTACCTGATCCTAGCTCAGTAATAATAATGAGAAAAACAAGTACGAACGAAAAATTGACGCTCTATTAGACATATAGTGTTCAATACTCATCGCTTGGATTCCTCTCGTAAAATTTGCCATAATAATTTTCTCTAATCTAAATCATCATGATCTTATATTTTTGTTATTTAATCTTTTTGACATAAAAAAACCATATAAAACCAACTTCCGGACTAAGGGGATGAATCCAATAACCTTTAGTTTTAAAGCGGTATGCGGGAGCATAAGCTTCCGGAGATCCAATTCCAAATCCCTAAGAGGACCCGGTAGTTTCCCCCTCGAGAAAACGAAACTTTTCGGGATCTTTTGGCCGGTAATATGATCCACGCTCGGCTGATTCTTCACCGGTCTCGCAAGTGCCTTCTTGTTCTTCTGCAACAAATCAAATAAAATCCAAAATTCGCAAAAGAAAAACAAATAGAACACAGATGAGATAGGCGATCAATTACTCACGTTCTTAAATCGGGCCATTCCTTCAGTAGTGCTCAGAACGGAGACGGTGAAAAAGGCTGATGGTGGCGTGGGGCTCGAATAAAAAAGGAAGGGGTGCTAGTGGCGTCTGCCGGGAAGAGGAGGAGGAGGGAGTGGCAGAGGGGGCGGAGGAAAAGAGGAGGCGGAGGAGAGGGAGAGGGCAGGGGAGGGGACGGGGGAGGTGAAAGGGAAGAGTAAACAGTGAGGAGGAGGCAAGGAGAGGGTAGAAGACGCGGAAAGGGAGCTTAAAAGATGCCCTAAGGGTTTCATTGAGGGCTATTTATTAACGAAAAGCGAAAAAGGCTTCTAATGTTTTTTTTTTTTTTGGATAGTGTCTCGTTTTTTTTTTTTACATAAGAGATTTTTTTTTATTTGGATGAAAATATCTTTAACAAGAAAAAATAATTTTAAAAATTTTAAAAATATATCTCTAAAATCCTTCAAAAATAAAAAATATAAATGAATATCGTAATCATATATTAATATGCATATATAAATTTAAAATATTTTAGAGAAGAAAACAGAGAAAGAGATTAATACAAAGATGACGGAAGAGTTAGGGATTTGACACATTCGTTAACTCGAAGTGGTTCAAAAATTTTATTAAGATAAAATTAGTATTTATAAAAAAGATTATTATGAGCCTTATTCGATAAATTATTTAATTTTTCCCAACACTAATTTATCCTAAACTAGTTCTAAAATTTCTAATTCCTAATTGGATCTCTTAATTGTCTTAATTTAGTTCTAAAATACCCAATCGTCCTTTTTATTTTTTATTTTGTATCATTGGGTTAGATGATTGGAAATACTAATTAAGGTCACATCAATAGTAGAACTAAATTGACTATAATAATTACGAGTGTCGTGTTTTATCTGATCGTGAGATCGATTGCTATAAGAATTTAAATGCTAAATTTATAGTTGGAGGATTAGTCTAACATGAAAGGTAGTTTGATGATAGACTCAAATTTCACTTGTAGTTTTAAAGATATTCAAATAATTTGGCATATCACTGTTGATATAACAACCTTTAGTTTTAAGTCTAATATATCATATTTTTTATATTTAATTTTTCATTGAACATTCTAATATCACTATAAATACTTTTAATATCAATAAGGTTAAGACGTGCTAGAAGATTAGTGGGTCTTATGCAATTGAAAATGATAAACTATTAGAAGATATAAAATCACTTAGGTTCATTTAAATGAATGAAAATAATATGTTGCTGATTATCAATTAGAATTTTAATTATATCTTTGTTGAGATCTCCTGCTGATTAGTATATCGTTGAATAATTGATAAATCTCATGTTCGAATTCATATGATAGTATTTTATATGCTTATTAATATAATGAATGTACTATTTCAGTATATTTTATTCCTACAAATATATTTTTTAATTGTTTTACTGTAGCAATGATAGCTATGACATATCCATTACTTTATGATCCTTAACCCTTATTATTATTATTATTATTATTTTATGATTAGAACTTCAATGTAATAGTTTTCTCAATTTCTATATTTAAATAAATAATTCCAATTTAGCGTGGCTACATAAAATCTGAGAACTCACCTCAAATTCATAAGAATTGAAGTATCCCTTATGATTTAACATGTCATCATCCTCATTAAATGAAATTAATCTAAAATCCACTCATAAGCGTTCTACCAAAAAAAAAAAAAAGACTCGAAATAGGAGAATTTTGGATGCCTAATGACAGACAGAGAATATCTAAAGGAGAATAAATAAAGATATAAATATTTTTTTTCCAGAGAAGTTAAGAGAATACATAGACATATTATATATATTCCTTAACCGGGATAGATCAAGGACCGAATTGGTGAACATATATTGACACAGAACAACAAAACAAGAAAAATAACCACATTGAACATGACATGATAATAACCAAAGAGTCCATCAACAAGTCTACAAAATAATAAAAAAAATGACATCTACAAAGGTGAAATAATCAATTATTAAATATGAAGCTTACTAAAAATAATTCCAAGAGAATCGAGCAGCGATACACAATCAGATGGCTGGAATATTTCGGTATGACACGAAAGTTTGGAATCATAACCTCATTATTTACAAGAAGTATCTTTGATATTTAGCATACAACAACTTCAATTTGTACTTTGTAGAAACTCTTAACAATAGTCTATTTCATAACCTAATAATCAACAAACTTATTCAGCACTAATCACTCGAATCCAAGTGACATTTTAAAAAAAATTCTGGAAACACATATTCCATCAACCAATCAAAGAAATCGATTCATATGACAAAGCACAACTACGATTATCGGCAGAAGATTCTAACACATGCTAGTATCTGTGTTGATATATAGTCAACAATAAGAACAAGATATTTCAGGTCTTGACAAATTATCAGCACTTAAAAGGAGAAATTGGTCACACAGTAGAAGTCCACTTCACAATATTAATGCACCATCCACAACAGATAAATTATCAGCACTTAAAAGCCAAAAATTACTTCCTCGCGTATACCAAACAGACAAGTGAATCAATCAAAAATATTGAACCCAGTCCCACAAATTAAAGGCACCTACATATCCCAGTTTATACCCCCCAAGATGAACTTCCAATAGGTTAAGGATACATCTTAATATTATGAACAGTGTAACCTAGAATATGAACTCCTCTAATCACATAAATATGATCAGCCAGTTTCTGAAGGACTTTATCAATGACAATCTTCAATCGTGCAGCTGAAGTTAGCAGCCATGAATACTGAAGTCAATTAACACAACCAGTCAGTTGCTCAAGACAATCAATCACCCATAACTCTGGTGACACAAACCAAACAATATTACATGCAGGGAGAAGTCTCTACCTTCCAAGTGATTAGAATGAGTAATGAATAAATGATGAGCGCATATAATCACCACAAAGTGGAAATTTAGTTGATTTGAAAATTGTTATAGACTGTTGAAGCAATAAAGCATGATACAGCTAGAAAACAGTAAAGATCAAGAGTCAAATCATATAGATGCTATAACCTGATCAAAACTATAGAAAAAGGAACTACGACTTAAATGTGGGTCTAGACATGTATCTCAGAGTCATTTATCATGGCTACAAGGAAAGAAAAAGGGAAAGCAGATTCAAAAGTTCTTTATCCAGAAAATTCTTATAATCTGAAGAAGGCATTGCATGGACATGAAATTATCCTCTTAAAAAATGCTAGTTCCACCCATCCATTTTCTTCCTGATCAAGGTTTAATGCTTTTACAAAATCTTAACACATAAAAGTTTACTCTTCATTTATCTCATGACAACAAATAATTACAACTTATAAGGTGCTATAATCATCCAAGCAGAAATATTATCAACTAGCCACCACAATAATATAGACATCTGATGTTATTCAGCTGATTAACATGATACATTATTTTTGTTCTTAGATTTGAATGTTTATATATTTTTATTCTTAGGCTTGAATATTCTTAGCAAACATGCAGATAAAATAATAACTATCTTTCCCTGCTATTCATAGAACATGAACCCAATGAGCTACCTGTAAATTTTAAGCAAAATATTTGCTAGTTGCTAAGTGCCCCATTGCAAAGCCATTATTTATAGGAGGGTAGTCAAAGTCGTTTACATATAATGTTGAAAATTTTGGAAGCAATACCCATGATGGTCACTGCCAGCATCAAAGTCTCTGGTTGCTACCTCAAGGAAAAATTCCCATAAATGAATATTGAGCACAACGTCTACTAAAAATACTCTGACAATATACCAAGTACATCGTGAAAAATGCAACAGAAACAGCATCATCAGCTGGCAAATCTTCCTCAATTCTTGCTTCAATGAAACATTCTGTCAATTCCTTATCAAATGTTTTTCATGCATTTTTCATTATAATCTCCATCCCTCTCTGGCCTCATCATCAAATCAGTCTTTCCATGTAACACACCATCACAAGGAAAACCATGAATCACAGAAGGCACTGCCATGGAACACACCATCACAAGGAAACCCTTGAATCATAGAACACACTGCATGATGTCATTGCTCTGTCCAGCCAATTGAGAAGCACAGTTGTGGCAACATAGTGCGTAAGCGCCCCAACAAGCACAAGAACATGGAATATCTGATGGCTATGTCCGATGAGATCAAACTCCCCTGGTCGCCACTTCTCAGGAATCCTGCTAACATACACGCCTGCTCCTGAGGCATATGCTATGGCCATTGCTACCTCCAATCCCAACACCAAATGGGCTTCAGGATGCTCCCAGTTTAACCACATTGCATGGACGGCTGGTACAACCCCAAAGAAGCCCATGGCGAGGAAGAGCATGGCACGAAAGGAGCGATAGCGTGAGGAGGAGAGGGCAGGCGCAAGAAGAGTGAGGATTGTGAGGAGGCCAAGCATGGCAATGGCGGAAAGGTAGGTGAGGCGGGCAATAGGATGGCAGAGAAAGGAATAGTAGATGGGAGGAACAAAGGATGAGACAATCATGAGGGAGATGCCCACATAGTCAAGCCTCCAAAAGAAGAGGTTGAGGTTGTGAGAGTGGCAAGCAAGGAGGTGGGAAATGGCACTGACGACAAGGCAGCCCATGCATCCGAGTAAAAATACTAGTCTTGGCCATCTCGGTATGGCTTGATCAACTGAGAAGGTTGTTCCCAGCCATGATGATTGCAGAGCTGAAGACTCCTAGTGAAAACAGAGGCATCAGAACAAGTATTACATGATTGTTACTACAGAGATCAAAGCCTAATGCGAACCAGAAGGTCTTGAATTTGATAATGATGATTCACAATGCTCGATTGGACATTAAGCTTTGACAAAAGTTAGTGTGATCCAGAAGATTCCTGGTTATTTGTATGTGATTAAGCAAAGGAGATGATTCCTGGTTTTTTTTTTTTTTTTGGCAACATATTGTGTTAATTTCCACCAGCTAGAAGTATCATCCTAACCGAGCAAAGGAGTACTACAAAGCAAAAAATGAATGGAGATAGTTAACTGCAGAAAGAAAAGGAACCCAGCTGATAAAGAGCTCATGTGAAATAGTGAGTTCTTCGAATGAGTTATCTAAAACTTGGAAAACAATGCAAGCAAGCAAGAAGCATACATAACTGATGATCATGAAATGTTTTCCATATACGTGTATATACTACTTACCAGCAAAGCATTCCCTGACCAACTGTTCTCTGTGGCATTCGAAGATCTAACCATCGAACTGGAAGCAAATAGATTAAGAAAAAAGAAACAATAAAGCAACCATTGATTTAAAACATAATAA
This sequence comes from Musa acuminata AAA Group, assembly GCF_036884655.1. Taxonomy (NCBI): domain Eukaryota; kingdom Viridiplantae; phylum Streptophyta; class Magnoliopsida; order Zingiberales; family Musaceae; genus Musa; species Musa acuminata. The sequence continues at coordinate 13,651,271 of NC_088327.1, read as the reverse complement.
TATATTGAGAAATTACAGAAATGCCGACGCTGAGAGCCCGGGGACGACCGCGCCAGTGACCTCATCGATCACCGCCATCGACTCCGCCACCATCAAAACCAAGAAGAGGAAGAATCCTCCCAAATGCCTAACACAGGAAGGAAGACAACAACAACGAATCATCAAATGTATGATCCCCATCCGACGTCCCCAATCAAAGCTCGAAATTCATTCACCGGACGGGTATGGGTGTTCATACTTACGTCCACACGTTGAGCGTCTCGTTGTGCCAAGCGAAGGCGCTAAGGAGGGCGTCGCGAATCGGCCACTCCGAGCGGTAGTGGTCCAGTATGAACTCGTTGTCCTTGAGGTACTCCGGCAGCTCCTCGTACCGCAACAGCCGGAGACGACGGCCGGGCCTCTTCCCCTGCGCCGCCGGCGAATCTCCGGCTCTCCTAACCGTCCATCGCCGTCCCCGGTTCAACGCCGACGCCTCCATCTCCTCCCCCTTCGACCGACCAAGATCCCTAGAACCGATCGGTTCGTTTTCCCCCTCCCTCTCTCTATGCTCCTTGTGGAAGCACACCGGGAATTTGAGATGTGCTTTGGGAAAGTGCGATGTGTTCGAGGAAGCGATTGCGTACTACTTTGTCCATGCGGGGTGCGTCTGCAGTGTCGTCCAATACTAATGACGGTAAGCCAGTGGATAACTTGAAACGGTAGGAAACATCTTTTTTGTTTCATGGAAATATAGATGACGTCTCTAGACACGTGGCGGTCACAGTGGTGGATTGGAGGGGGCGACTTGGAATACATGGTCCAAAGAGATGACGTGCCTGTTCCGCGCTCCTTTATGTTCCCAACTGTCAATTGTCAACACTGTCTATCGTGTGGCACGACTTTTGATGAATTGATATCGTTATAGAAATTTATAAAAATTAAGATACTATGTAAAAATTTCTCAAATATAGAAACAAAAATTTTATACTTTCACTTTTGTATTATTGAAAATAAGAAAAAATTAATGATTAGGGTCACGTGACATTGGTACGTTTTAACTTGTAAAGCTACTGCCAAACCATGAGTACATATTAGCACCGGACCTTTGGCTCGGACGTAAAAATGACAACCTACTGATTTTGAAATCTCACCAACCCTTTAGATATTTTAAATTTGACTCCGATGTCTTTTTGTTTTTTTTTTCTTCCCCGTATTTAAATTTGATTCGATATTTTTTTAAAATTTACATACTTCGAAAGGATAAAATCATACGAGTATATCTATCATCCAAAATGGATAATTTCTTAGGAATCTACACCATTAGACTTTATCTCTGTTAGCAATGTGTATTGAACAGAAAACATATGAACAGAAAATCTATATATATATATATATATATATATATATATATATATATATAAAGAAAACATATGAACAGAAAATCAATTTACGCCTCTCTCGAGCATCTCATTGTACCGAAGCAATGAGATCTGGCGCTGCATCTTCATCTGTTGGTAAAACTTTGCTATGAACTGTTCCGCCTTTCTGTCGATCTCATCTTCTTCCTCCATCTCCGCATGATCCTCGCATTCCAGTACCGCATTGTCGTCGTCGTCATCATCCTCGCAGCCGATCTCGCTCGCCGCTTTCGTCTCATGCTTATCCGGTAAGTAACTTTTCCTGTCAAGCTTGGCGAAGATGAGATCGTCGTCGTCCGTATCCAAGTCCGCGGCAGGAGTGATGCAGGGGATGCGGAGAAGCCGCATGGAAGGCGTCTTGAAGTGGAAAGCTGGTGTCTCCTCGACGGAGAACTCACGCTCTCCGAAGTGGAGCCTGTCGGAGCGGCGGCCACCGAGTTTAAGACTCTTGAGGTAGCCGGGGACGACGCGGAGGCCAAGGAATATGCCACGCTTGAACACGCCGCCCTTGCGCACCCACAGAAGAGCCACGCGCAACTGCCTCCATGCGCGGCCGGGCAACGCCGCCACTTTCTTCTTAGCCATGGCCTTACAATAGTTTCCGTAGTAGGTGTACTTGAGGAGAAGAAGAAGAAGAGAAGAGCGACGGAAGAGAGTTGAAGGTAGAGATGATTGAGTTTCTTTCCGTCGAAGAGTAGGATGGTGGGCGGTGGTGCTTTATAGGGAGGTCGATCTATGTGGACGCCGTTGCTTTAGAATTCTAGAAGTGAGAGAAATGGAGTGGGATGCTTCCTTTATTACATCATACACGGTTTGATTTGTTGTCATTGCGGTAGAAGTTGTCGTAATAATCGGACAAATATAATGTAATATGTAATCATTATTGTGCTACGAAAGTGCCTGGTTGGACCCAAAACCGCGTTGGAATTACTTGGAAGTATACTATGAGTTTTGGGACCCACGATCTGTGAGTTGCGATACAATTTCACCTGACATAAGCCCCACCTTCATTGGATTCTCGACTGCCCCCAAATGCGTCCTCTTATTATTTTGTGGAATATATATATATATATATAAAGAAAAGTTGGAGCAAATCCGAGGGTCGATGTGGCAGTACCATCATCCAGAGGGAATGAGAATCTCCAGACGTGGCACTATCATAGTCATATTGTTTACATGATATTATTATATTCTGTCATGCAACTACTGGTACCGACCCCAAGACAGGGAACAGAGCTACACATCCAATGGAGGGAGGGCGATGGGTCAGCTACTGTTCGCATATAAGGAGATCAAATTGCGTGGTTACAAGCCTCTCAAAAGGCCGCCTTAATAAAGACATGATTCGGGGTTCTGAAGCCCCACGGCCACCCCCTTCACATTGGAGCAAGAGGAGGTTATGTTAGAAGTGGCTGTGTTGTTCTCCATGATGAGGCTGATGTCCTGGAGGTGCACGTTCTCGCAAGCCATGGTTTCGCTGCACATCAGTTTGACCGCTACGGGATCGTTCGAGGTCCCTTGAATTCTCCTGAACGTCACGTTCTGGATCTTCACCCGAGACGGCTGCATCGCCCGGAGCAGGACCACTCTTCAACGTTCGTGCGCAAACACAGAACAGCAGGTCGGGAAGAACGGGTTGGGACTTACCGAAACGACGCAGTCATGGTCGGGGCAGTAGTGTTGATCGATGATGATGGGGTTGGAGACGTTGTGCATGATGATATCCTCGAACGTGAAGTTTGAAGCCTGGCTCGGCGGCGATCCCGGCCACGTCTTGATCCGAACTCCGTTGGTCGTCCCCGACACCGTGCAATTCCGGACGCTCACCCCGGACACGTCCTCCTCGTTCATGTACTTGCCCAGACTCCCCACGCTGCACGACAGCACCGGTCACTGCCGTTGGGACTTGCCGCTGGGGCGGCGGCGAAAGGTGTTTGACGAATTGCCTTACCTGATGCCATGGCCGGGGCCGCAAGTGACATCCGATATCTGCAGATTGTTCACGCCTTGGCCTATGGAGATACAGTCGTCGCCAGTGCCGATGTTGAGGCTGGTGAGCATGACGTTGTCGGATCTGCTGATGTGGATGCCGTCGGTGTTGGGGCTGTCGGCGGGCGCCGATATCCGGAGGCGACTGATGGTGACGGACGAGCTCTGCTGCAGGCCGATGTGGAAGCCCTTGCTATTCATGAAAGTAAGGTTAGAGATCGTTGCGTTGCTCACCCTCAACAACCTCATGGACTGCACGCAGGTGAAAGGGATTGCTTCAGCGTGCGATCCAAGATTCATAGCAACATGAGAACGCACGCTCGTGAGACTCGACATACGATAGGAAGGCTTTTGCAGCTTCTTTTGGGAGGGCAGTTGGTCTTATTCCAAGACGCAGCTCCCTGGCCATCCAGGGTTCCGCCGCCACCGATCTCCAACCCATTGAGATGCTTGAACTCGAACCACCCGGGATTGTAGTAGTCGTTCATGCTGGGAACAGCCTTCACCGTCCCAAGAATTTGAACCTTGGGTGTGACTCTGCATGGGCCTTCGAAGGTCGCCGGACCGGCCAAGAAGGTCCTCTTCGGGATCACAAAGATGGCCGGTGCGCGATGTTCGCATGCCGAGTCCCAAGCATCGACCAAGGCCTGCAGTGTACGAGGAGAATGTCTGTCCACACCAACGTCGAACGAAATGTTACACCGCAACCCAAACAAAAGCTACCTGACCGTCATCGGTTTCACCATCACCCATTGCCTCGAAATCCATGGGGTCGAAAATTTCCTGCTCTAAACTGGGATTCGCCATGCAGAGGACGAGAACAGTGAAGCAAAACAAGTCTAAGACCATCTTTGAAGCCATGGCTGGCTGGGTATCATGCCCTTGATTCAAGCCCTTCCTTTTATTCCAACTTGATCTCCTCAAGCGAGGAGAAGAACAAAGAAAAATGATACGAAAATAGTGATTTTGGCCTGCTTATATAACTCGAGTAAATGCTTTTTCTTGTAATAGTGAGTCATCATAGGGTTTTCCATCTATTTTAGCCTCAAACAGTCAAATCTTTAGTGAAAGCTCATTTCACGGCCTCACGTATAAAGGTTATTGCAAATATAGTTCTCTTCTTTCCACCGACCATTTCCAATATGAATCTTATCTTTTACTTGGTCAATCAAAATCGTTTACCCTTCATCAGATGACCTGTAGTCATGCATAAGGTCCAAACACCATGCAAGCTAAGCTTACTTCTCGACAAACATGCACTTCCTGCTCTCCAAAGTGCACAATAAGAAAAGAAAAACTATTAAATAAGATTAATTATAAGCATTTACCAGAAGCTAAAATGGCCTTTACATATCATAAAAGTAGTATTTATTTATTACACTTCATTTGAGCATTCTCTGAAGAGAGGTACACTGCTTTTAGCACACCACACATGCTGATCACTTCCTCGCTGAAGCTACCTACCTATACTGGAGCTCCTCCATCTTTCTTAGGTACGTACCGTAAGTATCTTATACAGTAGAGAGACAGGAACTACATTAGGGAGACGTAGGACCTATGGCAGAAAGGACGAGCTCAGATACACCGAACGTTCAGTTAAAACCTACCATGGTTTCGCCAGGGAACCCTGCGGGTGACAATTAGAACTCCATCAAATTCCTTAGGATCTCTGACGCTGTGCAGCACGTTCTTTGGGGGAGCGTAGTTGTAGTACTGGTGTGTGTTGCTACGCGGTGGTGGTGGTGGTGGTCCTCTCCTGCGCAGGTACTCCTCGAGCAAGCCGAATGCTTCTCTTCCCACCTTGTTGAGGTCAGTCTGATGAGCCATGATGAGGGAGTGTCAGGTTAATGTGTTGGGTCGCTGAGGAGCCTTCATGGTGGCACCCTGCCTTTATATAGAGGATGATGCCTTGTTTGGCCATAGTTCCTGATATATTTTGAGGGCTGGTGGATGAGTGGGAACATGGACAACACATACTGGAATCTAATACTCCTTCTCAACCTCCGAAAAGATGATGAGACAAGTGACATTTCCTTGGGTAAGAAGGAACAAGGGAAGATGATGAAGCTTGTTTGGGATCATGAATGTTTGTTGTGACAAGTAGGTCGGAGGGGGTAGGCAATACGCATAAAGTGTAATGGGTAGGAAAGCTACGTTGGCCTGTTTGAGCACAGCTTGAAGCATCGAGAAGCCACGCTTTGGCATCCGAATGAAATCCATTATCATATTGTCGGATCAATCTGCATGCTGTTTCATGCAGATATCATCCTAGGATTTGTGTCCGTGGCAATCAACACGTTACAGTATTGAATTCTTCAAAGAAACATAAATGAAAGGTATATATATATATATACACACATAGTGATGAGGCAATGAGTCACGAGCATAGCTTAAAGAATGACAAGCAGCATCAACATGTCATTATATGATCTAACAAAATGGTAAGATCCACCAATGGATCGACCAAATGATATGGTCTTTAGTAAAGATTAAGGATCTACCTTTTTCTTTTACTGATCAATGATTACAATATCACCCGGATCAAGGATGTAGATTGGATCATCATTATGGGTGCAACTTGTGCAGAATTATTAGAATTACCTATCATGAGTGTAAAAGGTTGAGATAGTTAAAATAATGATGGATCAAATTTGATTATTAATTCGACTATTATTATGTCTAAGATTAAGGATAATCTTTTCGAGGGCAACAAAACATACTTGTAGCTTATATTCCTTATCTTATTTTAGTTTGAGAACGAAAGATGTCTGTCTCTTATATCTTATTTCTTACAAATATTATGTTAAACTAGTAAAACCTTTTTTGACGATCAAGTTTTATTCACTTTAGACATAAAAAAACATATAAAGAGTTCAATATTTGTTTGATTTATCTATCTATATACTATTGTGATCACTACGAGAATATATCCTTTAAATACTTTACTCACGTGACATATCCAATAATATCTTTGTTATAGCAAGCATTTGTTGCGATATATTCTGATTCGACATGTTAAGTCTTGATTAACTAAAAATAATAGTCATGAAAATAATTTTTTAATTAAATATATAAAATAAAATTTCGAATCATCAATTTAGAGTTAGTGAACCGATAATATTTTAGATATAAAAAATTTATAACATACGATTTCAAACCCTCACAAGTTTTAAGCACTTGATATATTAGTTGTGATAAAAAGAAAAAAATGGTTACTTGTCCTTTTCTTACAAAGGACAAGAGATGGAAGAGAATAATAATAAAAGGAACAAAAGCTCCTTTATTCCTTTTTAGATGATGGATAGGGTGTAGCCTTTTGTTCAACACATTTCGACTCACCAACAACAACAATTGGCATCAAAGATTGTATTGATACACTTTTGTTTTTTCTAACAAAGAAAAAAGATCAAAATTTATTCACTGAAATAAATTTATCTATACTCAATTTTCAACATATTATCTAATCCGAAGGTAGTTCAAAAAACTCTTACCACAGAACGGTGCCGTAAAGTGCTTTGCATGGTTTGACAATGCTTATTCATCGATGTGTAGGTCGGATGGAAACCTTTTTGCTATTTTGTTAATCGATTAGTATAATCTTCTACTGTACTTTAAGGAGAATCAAATATGAAAAGTTAGGAAGTGATGGAAGCAAGCAAATCCGTTTTTTTATTTCTTCTATTTGATTTTTCTCATATTCGGGTGAATTTAGCTTTCCTTCGATCAACATAGAGCTAAACATTATGTTGATTTGTAGGGTAATCGATTTCATTAGAATTTGAATTATTGGATCAACCTAAGTAAATGTTGAATCGGGTCAATGATTCGACGATGTCAAATATTTTTTATTCAGTTCCAAAGCGACTGAAAAAGAAGAAGAAAAAAAAAATTAATGATATTTTTAAACTTGAAATTTAATAACTTATGTTTGAATTTTGATAAAATAAATTTTAATTTTTTTCATCAGTCAGAATAGGTGATTCAAATTAGAACTAAATATGTTGGGTGGAAAAGATATTTACAGTGTGATATGGTTCTTTTTCTAGAGTCTCATGACTCGTATGTTGACTCAAGTCAATGTGAAGTAGTAACTTTACGATATTCTTGTGATACCTTCCTTCCTAATCTATTCTGACAAGGACATGAAGATGTCTTCTAGATAATCTTTTTTTTTTTACGAGGAGAATGAATCTTCTCGAAATAATTAGGATAAAGGGAATATTTTCTTCGTTTACAAGGAAGAAGTCATGATTGAGAATAGTTCTACAGGAAAGAGATATGAGTTGAAATTTGAAGGCAAAATCCAATGGGGTTAGGCATCTTTGAACTAAACTTTTGATTACTTGTAAACATACCCCTCTTTCCAAATCAAAATGTATCAGTGTTTTCAGATCCAATCCATGAGAATAACTTTTAACTTTCTGTGCATAATATTATTGCTGCAAGTAGGATTAAATTACAGATGGGAGAACATGCGTCTATCTATCTCTCTTCATGAAGCATTAGAAAACAATGCTGCTGCTGCTGCTTGTCTCATTGAATACCCTTAAAGAAACAATAGAGGCTTCCAAAGAGCACATTGCTTGCCTGGAATCTCTATCTTGAGAAATCCAAAGCTATCAGTATCTCTCAAATGAAGATGACTCTAAATGCTACACTCCCATGATAGGTGGAGATATAATTTGCATTTTATTGATAGCAAGGAATATTGCTATCTTTAGAGAAGATACCAAAAGCCAAGCCACCATTTGAAAAGAAAATTCTACATGATTAAGGAAGAGAAACAATGGCATCAAAGGAAAATTTCATTAGAGAATCTCTCAGATATAGTGCCAAAGAGATGTATAATCACAAGATTTGGTAGTCATCAACAGCCTATTGTTAATCACTTATCTTCTAATAATAATAATCCATTGTGTAGCATTTTAATAGCAAAACGAAGCGATGAGGATGATATTGGAACAACAAAATTCTTTTGGCACTTCTATTTGGGTAGCTATTTTCCTAAACCATTTATTAATATTATTTTTGAAATATAATATAAAATAAATGTCTAAAAAGTGTGTTTAGAGGGATTGGAAGTAGAAAAGTATTGCAGAGGGAGAAAATCGAAAAATAAAAAATATTAATAATGATAAATATACTAAAAAATCGATATAACATAATATAATTTGATAATTCTCATCTATATTTATATAAAAAATAAATTCTTATTATGAGAGATTAATTACAAGAGCCCTAAATTATCCTTTTTCAAGTATAATCAATCCTCTTATATATCCTCTCAAAAGAATATATATACATATATATCTATATATACATATATATATACATACATATATATATATATATATATATACATACATATATATATATACATACATATATATATACATGCGTATATATACATGCATATATATATATATATATATATATATATATATATATACATATGCATATAAACATATATATAAATATACATATATATATTATCTTCTCTAGATATTCTAGAGCGCACACTCCCTTATTACTTTAAAGAAAAATCGAGAATCATCTAAGATATTCCTCAAACCTTTCTCTCCTCCACCTATTCATAGGATATTTATCATAATAATCAAACATTAATTTTTAGGAATTTATTCTTTTACGTGGATTCTTTTTCATACTAGATTTTTTTATTACAAGAATTAATAAAGAAAAAGCTTATGATATTAAGCACTTGAACATACATAACCGAAGAAGTAGTAAGTACACTGCATGTTTACATTGACACCTCCATAGTAACTTGAAGGAGCAGCACATAACTATATATATATATATATATATATATATATATATATATATATATATAAACCAAGTTGTGTGCTTAGCCAAATCTGCCATGATTTCCCCAGCGAGCCATGGCGTTAGGATACCACACGAACACAACCCCACCAGACTCCTTGGCAACTCGGACGCAATCAGCTGGCTCTGCTACCTCTTTCGTCGGGACGGTGTAGTAGTTCTGATACATGTTGACGGTGCGTGGCGGCGGCGGCGGTGGTGGTCTTCCTCTTATGTTGCCGTTGCGTGGCGGTGGTGGTCTTCCTCTTCTTCCCAAGTACTCCTCGAGCATGTCAAAGCCTTCTCTTCCCACCTTGCCAAGGTCGGTCTGAGGCGCCATGAGCTTGCTGATCGATGGGCGCCTGCAAGTAGTGTGTGTGTGAGTGTGGGTGTGTGTGTTAAGGCGCAGGAGTTCTTATAGACGCATGCTTTCACGGTATTAACATTCTATGAGGAGGGCACGAAGATACGATGACGAAACAATTATTGGCATCTAATGCTGTTTCCATATTCTAACAATTATTGGAGAGGGAATATTTTTGTTGGGCGAGACGGAATGAGATGGGATGGGATGGAGAGTGGATATCCACACGTATGATTACAAGTGTGTGTGTTATTTGTGGTCTAAACAGGAATCAAGCGTTCATTATGGCACTTTGGTTAACCTATGAATGACTTACACACCAATATACTCGTTTCGGCTTGTAGTCCAAGGAAGGACATTTATGATTGAGCTAGCTGCACTTTTCCATACTCTTTTGTTCCGTTCCCTATATGGAATCTAACTGTGATATGTACGACACTAATCTATTCTTTTATTTTTAACTGAATAATCTATTTATTATTTATCAAATATGATTTTAAATTTTTAAGATTTTAGATATATAATATTGAGGAAAAATATTATTGACAATTGAGTTAATCTGACTTAGTCTTGACCTGAAGGCATAAAGATATTTACGGAACCATCGTGGTGATCTTGATGCAGTTAAAATGATTCTAAGGTGATCTTCACGTAACCTCGGTCTATCCAAGACAGTCTTGAGATCGACCCGAGATAGAATCTGACTCCTCGATTAGTTCCTACGCAAAGATTAGTATGAGAAAAGTTTTTTGACCCGACTAATTTAATGCTCGAATTAGTTCAAAGGGTTGTATGAGGTGTGAAAATGTTTTTGAAAAAAATAGTCCAACCGGATTGACTTTTATACTTATTTATAGTAATCTAATTATCTCATTGATGTTTTATCCACGAGAGCCAACAAACTATAATCATTCCCATGTTATTGTTCAATTAAAAGTGATATAACTTTTTTTCTTCGATAATGATTAGTTGAGAGAGATAGATTGATTATCAAAATATGTTCACTCATATAATATAATCAATTGATCGGAAACAAATGATTAATACGCGCGTATTCCTATCCACCTGTCTGACTGTGATCGGAGAAAAGACAACGTGGTCCATCTAAGAAGACCCACCCGTGGGGGCCACCACCGTTAGGCAAGGCGCACAAAGTTGAAACGGGTAGGGTACGAAAGCTACGATTGCCTACCTCAGACCCGAGAACAGCGTCAAGCACACAAATTGCGGTAAGCCAATGCATTCGGCATCACTGTGAACCCAATCATACAGCATATGTGCACTGAAAGCAGACGAGACGCAATGCAAAGCACCGATTCATTAGAATGGAATGGAACGGAACGATAGATACTCCAATGATTGATTGTGGGACACGACAGCAGGTAATATTTGATATTTTAGGGTGATTTTTAATAAAATATTCATATTTTAAATATTTCTCAAGAGATATCGCCTCTTTTACTTTTTTTTTTTTCAAATAATATCCTTAATTTAAAAATACCTAAAATACATTTCAAAGTTTTTTTATCAAAATTTTTTGTCCATTTTATTATTTTTAACTATTATAATGTTTTTATTTGACTCGTTTATAATATTTTTATTGATGTATCGAAAATACTGTTAATAGTATTATATCGTGACTCTTTGATTATCATTACTTATAATATCATATTTTTATATTTATAATTAGTTTGATTGATGTTAGGATTCTATTTAAATAATTTATGGTATTTTCAAGTAGATTTTATAGAGTTTGTGTTATTATGATCAAAATACTATAATGGGTAAAAACAATATAATATATGAAATTTTTTTGAGGAGCAATTTGAATTTTTTTTTTAAATTAGGAGTATCATTTGGTCAGAAGTAAAATAAAGGGTATTGATTGAAAAAAAATCTAAAATAAGAATATTTTTTAGAAAATATATCTGATATTTAAGATAATTTATTGCATTGCATAAAGTGGACCATTGTTTTTCCTTACCCCATTAGTATGGGAAGAAGAGAAAGCAATGGTAGGATAACGTAAAAAAAAAAAAAGAATGAGAGAGACAAACCCAATTGAGAATCTCTTTTGGATGTAATAGAAAGGGAAGTAAAAGACATGCAGGGAGTGGAAAGAAATAATATTTCATTTAGCTAATGATAGAAGAGGGAAAAAGAAGAAGTAGTTTGATTCCTTTCTACCACTCTCTATCTATAGTTATCTACTGAATGGGGAGACATCCTTATGATCATTCTCTAATAATATTTTAGAATGAGATATCTTTCTCAGATAAAGAGATCTGCTCTATCGGATATTTTCAAAGATCCTCCTACCATTATTATTATTTAAATATTATGTGTGTGTCGGATAAGCATTTTAATGCAGTCCAATCCAAATAAAACAAAAAAAAAACTTTATGTAATATATATATATATATATATATATATATATATATATATATATCCTCACAACTTAATGACATCAAGAGATGCATAGGAGAGACTCTGATTCACTGATGTCACAGCTTAATGACATCAGTTAAGTCTACCATAGTTTCGCCGGTGAATCCTGTGGCGAGCATACCTCACAAATGCTTCCCTGCCCACCTTATCAAGATCGGCCTGAGGTGCCATTTAGTTTGCTGCGGTTGCTGAGGAGCTTGTTCCATGGCGGCTATCGTCTTATAATTGGCACTTGGTTGACTGGAAGTCAATGGTGTGGGGTTGGCATGCATAAACCTTTCGGTGCTTTTGCTATGTTTCCTGATCTCTTGGGAAACTAATGGGAGGAGTAAGGAAATAATAAAACAGAATATTATTATGTAATTAAAAGGAATCCTTTCGATTCAAGAAAAATGATGTAGTATTTAAAACAGGAGGATTGACAATAACACTTACAAGATATTCTCAAGTGCACATACTCTCAATATACCTTGCTTCATGAACTATGGTCATATTTATAGGATCTAGTGATAACTACCCTATAACTACTAAATCATGATTGAGGTAGTTATTGAAACTATCCTATAACTATCAAATCATGATTGAGGTAGTTATTGAAATCAAGAAGTCTTCTAAGCCATGTTGTTTAACAAGTTGCTGATGTTGCGGCTACATATTCTGCTTCCGATGTCGATAATGCAGTTATTGTTTACTTTTTAGAACTCCAAGATATAGCTCCCAATCTAAGGCTAAAAACATTGCATGAAGTACTCTTTTGATCATCTAAAGCTCCTGCCCAATCACTATTAGTAAAACTATATAATTTACAATTAAAATTATGAGAATACTAAATACCATAATATGTAGTTCCAACAATATAATGTAAAATTCTTTTAACAGCTCTGAGATGATGTTTGCTTAGGCTATGCATAAACCTGGATACTACACCAACAGAGAATGCAATATCTGGTCGAGTATGAGTTAGATAAATCAAACCTCCAACCAAACTTCTATAGTATCTTGCGTTTGTCAGACTTGTACCATCTTCAAGTTTCAATTTCTCATTTACATTCATGGGTATTGCTGCAGCTTTGCAATTAATCATGTTAGATTTTTTGAGTAGATCCATTGCATACTTTCTTTGTGAAATAAAAATTTTATCTGATCCTTGTTTCACTTCCAACCTATGAAAATAGTGCAGTAGACCTATATCTGATATTTCAAAACTATTCATCATGCATTTTTTAAATTCTGTTATAGAAGAGTTAGATGAACCCATATATATAATATCATCAACATAGAGGCAAACCATTAGAATATTATGTTCACCTTCCCTCTTTAGATAAAGAATAGATTCATTATTGCTCCTCTTAAATTCATTTTGAAGAAAATAATAATCAATTTTACTATACCATGTCCTTGGAGCTTGTTTAAGCCCATAAAGAGCTTTTCTTAGCTTATACACCTTTTCTTCATGTCCTTTAACCAAAAAACCTTCAAGTTGAGCAACAAAAACCCTTTTGTATAAATCTTCATTTAAAAAACGAAGATTTCACATCAAATTGATAAACATGCTAACTTAAGTGAGCAGCTAAAGCTAAGAAAGTTCTTACGATTTTGAATCTAGCAACTGGAGAAAAAGTTTCATCAAAATCAATACCTTGTTGCTATGAATATCCTTTTGCTACAAGCCGTGCCTTATGCTTTTGGATACTTCCATCTGCATTAAACTTTATTTTAAACACCCATTTTAACCCAATAGCTTTCTTTTCTTTCAGTAGATCCATTAGCTCCCAAGTTTCATTCTTCTCAATTGATTTGATTTCCTCCTTTATTGTTTTTCTCCGTTCCTCTTTTTTAACTACTTCCTCCAAAATTATTGGATCTGAAATAAACAAAGCAAATATTGAGTCATAAATTTCTATTAGTGATCTAAAATTTCTTGAAGGGGTTTCATCCGAGGAATCAGAATTTGAATTGTTATTGGGTGAGGTTAACGATGAACTTGTTGGAGCAAGATCTGTCATTTGATTCTATGGAGTGTCTAGTTTTGTTGGAATCTATATTTGTGTTCCACCTTTATTGGTCTCTCAATTCCAACTTTCCCTTTCATCAAATATAACATTTATGTTAATAATAACTTTACCACTGGTTATATAATCGATATGCTTTCGATTGTAAGTAATAACCAATTAAAATATATTTTTTAGATTTTTCATTAAGCTTATGATGATTTTATGAATTCACCAAGGCATAAGTAATACAACCAAAAATTCTTAGATGTCTAACACTTGGTTTCATACCATACCAAGCCTCAAAAGGAGTTTGATTCATAACAGCATTTGTTGGTGAAATATTCAACAAATAAGCTGTTGTTGCAACTACTTCTACCCAAAACTGATTTGGAATTTGTTTTCCTTTAAACAAACTTCGACAGTCTGATTCTTATGCTCAGCTACACCAATTTGCTCCGGTGTATATAGTGCTGTCAATTCTCTGTGAATATCATTGTCTTTACAAAAAAACCAAACTCATTAGATAAAAATTCAGTACCTCTATCTGTCCGAAATGTCTTTATATATCTACCACTTTGCCTATCTACAAGTGCCTTAAACTTTCGAAAATTATCAAATGTTTCAGATTTCAGTTTTAGAAAATATACCCAACTCATGCGACTATAATTATCAGTAAACAATAAAAAATATTGACTTCCATCAAATGATTTTGTATTCATATGTCCACATAAGTCAGCATGAATTAATTCAAGATAATTAGATGCTCTCCCTACTTTTCCAATAGAAAATGATTTTTTACTTTGTTTGCCATAAATGCATCTTTCACATATATCAAGTGTATTAATTTTAGGCAATCCAAAAACCATTCCTCTTTGACTTAACAACCTTAAACCCTTAATATTAAGATGTCCATATCTTAAATGTCATAAGTTAGACTCATTCTTTTGAGTTGCGACAAGCACATGCCTTTCAATATTTGACACATCAAATGAAAACATCTTGTTTTACGTCATACAAACATTTACTGTAATCAAATCAGATTTTTTATCTTTAATAGTGCATGAACCATTATTAAATATTGCTGAATATCCATCATCTATCAATTGTCCAATACTCTACAAGTTATGTGATAAAGTAGGAATAAAAAAATTATTATCAAGGTATTTTACCTTCCCTTGATTTTATGTCTGATATATGATAAGAACATCCACTATCCAGAAACCAAATATCATTTGACATATTATGAACTTGTGAATAAGTCATAAACAACTTATTATTTTCTTCATTTTCCTCCACATTGCTTGCTTGCTTTTCTCTTTTCTAGCAATCTGCCTTCATGTAACCAAACGTTTTACAATAGTGACATTGAATTCCACTATTGTAATTTTTTTTTTATCATAATTTGATTGTCTTTGTTCATCATGCACATTAAAGTGTCCTATGTCTCTTCCTCTTCCATTTCCTCTACCACGAAATCCTCCTCTGCCACGTCCTCTTCTTGTTGAGATTTTTTCTTCTTTTGAAGTAGAAGACTCCCCCTTAACCTGAAATGCTTTTTCTTTATTTTTTTCAAGTGACCTGTTCAATCTTGCTTCATGTGCTTGCAAGGAACCCATAAGTTCATTAAATGAATATGTAGATAAATCTTTTGACTCCTCAATTGCGATAACATGATCAAATTTCTAAGTTAAATTTCTTAAAACTTTTGTAACAATTATATGATCAGAAAGATGTTCACAATAAGATTTCATTTGACTAACAATTTCAGTCACTCGAGAAAGAAAATCTTGCACCGATTTATTGTTTTTCATAAACAAAATTTCAAACTCACGACGGAGGGTTTGAAGTTTTACCGTAATCACCCTTGATAAGCCTATAAATTCATTTTGAAGTATCAACCAAGCTTATTTTAAGGTTGTCGCTACCGTAATTCTTGAAAAGATTGTCTCATGTATAGCTTGTTGAATGAAGAACAGTATCTTTGAGTCCTTCTTTCTATTCTCCCTCATCCTGATTTCGTCATCTGGATCCGCATATTCATTCTCTATTAAGTCCTAAAGATCTTAAGACTTGAATAGAGTCTTCATCTTGATACGATACTCCAAGTGTTGGAGATGGAGGAGTAAGTAAACGATAAAACAAAATACTACGATGTAATTAAAAGAAATCCTTTCGATTCAAGAAAAATGATGTAGTATTTAAAATAGAAGGATTAACAATAACACTTATAAGATATTCCCAAGTGCACACACTTTCAATATACCTTGTTTCATGAACTATGGTCCTATTTATAGGAACAAGTGGTAACTACCTATAAGAGGTTTCAAGAATATGACTTTAATGGAGGAATGCTTTTGCATCAGAATGAACCCGGTATTATCCCGCATGAATACGATGTGGCTTCCTCTCTTGTCTGCATCGAATTAAGAAAGGGGAAATGGAAGACATATGAGTATGTACAGAACCCGAAGCAAACTGAACTTGACGTCTTAGATCTTAAGCCATATGAAAGCAAAGTTATAAGTATATTTAGATCCACGATTGAAGAACTGCATTCATTCTAGAATTTGGGTGGTAATACTTCTTTTATTTTATCGGTGATATTGTGCTTCAAGAATTGCAATAACAAAAGCTTTCGAAAGGAAGAGCAGAATATACTTTAATCGAGTTTAGGATTAATCCAAATAGAAAAGCAAGTCTAAATCGAATGCCTACATTTTTTATTCCACTAGTAGAATACTAAATGGAATTTGCTTAATGCACGTGACACCCAAGCATTATTCATCCTTAAGGTTTAGCTTAAATCAATCTTCTGAAAATTTGAGGAAGAGTGAGTTATATATATAGAAAAAAAAGGAAGGTAAACACAGGTAATATATCATCATTCTACTAAAAAGATAAAATAACTGAGATCATAGGCAATACAAAAATAACTTACTTTTGTTAGGGCCTCATGTCAAAGTTATATTTTGGTTGTCCGATGCCGAAACTGTTCTTGATTCAATGAGCCTTTTTTTTTTCAAGTCAAACTCAAGTTAAACTTCATCGATCCAGAACGAATTCATATAATACTGTATCTGGAGTATCTTCATTAACACTCATCCGATGCTTAAGTTTGAGAGTGAATCAGATAATTCAATCGAATCCCTTTTATAAGGGTCTTTAAGAACTATTATCTCTGTATTATATGTCTAACCTGATGCGTTGATCCCGAGTGTGAATGTCATCACAACACATCGAATCCGAGATGGGATAGTGTTCGTTTACATGGCATCAAGTATTAGTCATATTATTTTATCTCTAATAGACTGAATAGAGGCACATAGAAGAAATTTAAAAGTATGTATGTACAGATCCAATATCCACATGTCATCTCTCACGCATAATATTCGTTTGTGTTAAGTTAGAATTAGAAACATGAGACTAAAAAGGGATTATAAGCGTTAAAAAGTACATGACGTTATATACCAGAAAACTACAGTACACTGCTCTGTTACATTCATGAGAAGAGCAAAAACTCCATAAAACCTAGCGGGACACACTGCTTTTAAGCACAGCATCACACGTTTATGACAAGAGCTACATATAATACTAGCTAGCACACACCCATCGCTCCTCGATCACTTCGCTGGTTATTACATTAGAGATACAAAGGAGCCACGTACATACATATGAGCCATGCAAGCCGTCAAGGAAATCTGACACCAGAATTAGCCCAGCGAAAGTTGATGACAGATGAATAGCTCTCGGTAACGATTGCAGTACGTCCCTCGGCAAGTAGGTGGCCACCAATCACTGGTTCTCTCTTTGGGGCAGCGTTGCGTGGCGGAGGAGTGGGAGGAGGCCTTCTTCGCCTTCCTAAGCACTCATCTAGCATATCAAAAGCTATCTTGCCCTCCTTGACAAGGTCAGTTGGAGGTGCCATGAGGTACTGAGTGAGAGAGAGAGGGCTTTAGAGCCAAAGAGCTACTGGTTTGCTTGGTTGATGAGGAACTTGCTGTGTGGCCATCCCTTCTTATAGAACCGGCTTGCATCTCGTTCGTTGTCTCCAGTCAATGTTTCGATGGTGTTATGCAACATTTGTTGGTGGCATCTGATGCTTTTCCAACATTCCAAAAGCAATTATTGTGGTGGAATATTTTTCTTCCTTGCGATCAACGGAGACCGGATAGAGCTTGTCGAGAATATTATATATATATATATATATATATGAGACATGCACAAACTATATTTGTCGGATGATAGTTTAACTCATCCACCATATTTTCATACCTAAGATATCGTGCATCAGACTCATTCAATTAGAGTTAAAGATATCATTGGAATAGACCAGTGGCCTCCATTGCACTTGGGAATGGCATTCGTTTACCATCTCTCCAAGTGGAAGAGTTAACATCATAATCCAGAGGAGATGCATACATGATAAAAATGTTAATTATTCTAACTAGTAAAGATTTTGACGATTGACAATGTGATCTTAGGATCTGATTTTATCTTCATCATTTATCCTTTTATAAAAAAAATAAATATTTTAATATATTGATTATTATTTTTACATATTATATTAATGAATATAGACTCAAACTAGCCAAGAGAAAGAAACAATATTATAGTAACCAATGTTATAATAGAGTTAACCTCAAAACGCAAATTAAATGCCATGGAACAAATTTTTATACTTCTAATTCATAATCACTTTATGAAGAACACTGAAACAAATAAGTTTAGGTGGATCAATAGTTTGATTTACAATTTTGCTAGGAGGTTGTTATTTCTTTAATTGTCGATGGTGATGTCTTAATACATTAGTTTTCATTGTTAATTTATTATTTATTCGAAGGTATTAGTTAGTTTAATTGATAAAGACTTTAATAGCCTATCGTAAAGTTTTAAGTTCGAATTCTGTCTTCATTATTTATTCTTTGTAATAAGAGAGTGAGAGAGATAGATAATTGACCAATTAATTTGATACAAGTGAATTAACATGCCTCAAAATACTTGCATCTCAAGTTAAATCGATTCATTCTCCTACTACTTTCCGTTTGGGATGAAATGCAAATCATATTTTCTTTTTTCTATAAATTTTCCTCGGGATGCATTGTGAAAATTGGATGAGATCTCTCCGAATAAGATGTGGCGCTGAGGAGAAACCTGAAATCTAAGATTGGAAGCCATACATACGTGAATTCAAGATAAGCAAAGGGATATTTAGAACCACGATTCAAAGAGTACTGGTTGCTCTTTTTATTCTCGGTGATAATGATAGCTGAAAAAAAGAAAAAGCATATCGTCTCCAATGTTACATCTTTTTCTTTAAGCTCTTCAGTTTCTAGCGTCTCTTCAAAGACGACGACCATACGGTGTCGGAGAAGGACAGTGGCAAATAACTCGAGCAAGAAGTCATAAGACCGTGTACAAGTTATATTAGGAGGATAAGTAATTTGATTCATCTATAAATATTCTATATATGTATCATATACTTTATATTTCTTATCTTAGCAACTGCAAGCCTTTTTTGTTTTCGTTGTTTTGGATGGAATAAGAAAAAGGAGACTATAAAAAGGGAATTATAAGCATTTACATTCATGATAAGATGAAGAACACACTGCTTCTTATAGCACACCATCATAACCTTTGTTACATATAATAGCATGCATACGTTCTCTTATCCTCGATCTCTTTACTGGTTATTACATTGGAGATCCGTAGGAGCTACATACATATATGAGCCATATCTCAGTGCCATGCAAGCTTTAAGGAAATGTGCCACCATTATAATTTCCCCAGCGAAACTTGGTGACAGCTGAATACCTCTCCTTAACGACGACAACTCGGTGGTCACCAATCACCTGTTCTCTCACTAGGGCAGGGTTGCGTGGCGTAGGAGGAGGAGGAAAAGGAGGAGAAGAAGAAGAAGAAGCAGGAGGAGGAGGAGGCCTTCTTCTCCTGCCCAAGTAGTCCTCTAATATGACAAAAGCTATCTTACCCTCCTTGGCAAGATCAGTCGGAGGTGCCATCAGCTTACGAGTGAGTCTCAAAGAGCTGCTACTTTGCTGTGTTGCTGAGCCACTTGTGGTGCGGCTATCCCTGCTTTATACGGCGCAGTCTTGGATATCCTTGGTTGACTCAGGTCAACGTCGTAGGGTCGGCATAAGCCTTTCGGTGATCTTGGTATATTTGCTCCTCTCCTGGGAGATACGTGGAACGAAGGATAAGATTGCATCTACAGCCAATGCAATGCACACATAGAGTGTTGGTATCTCGTGCTTTCCTAACATTCCAGAAACATTTGTGGTAGATATGGAATATTTAGCTTTAAAATGTATAGTGGTCATATGCCATAACTACAACCACATGATGACTGAGTATCAAAGGTGATAATACTCGGTGAAAGTATTGTATACAACTGAGGCTTCTCCTTTGTACCGCAGCAGATCTCATCTCCAAACTGCACTGCACTAATGTGGCTTGATACACCTTTTAGCTTTATAAACTCTAGAGGGATGCAAAGATTAGTCTGAATCTTTGGGGAAAGTGTGTCCAAAGATGCTGCCTGAGGGTGACCGACTTTAACAAAGTAATGCTGCATGCGGCGGAGACTTTACAAAAGAGCAGAGAGGTCTTTTAGCGAGAGAAAGGATAAAAATATCTCAAATATTAACCTAGCAATTGTTTACATCACTCGTTCCGAATACTGGAGTTACCGTCTTGATCTTAAGGCACAAAGTCCTCCGGGCGACCCTCATGGTGATCTGATGGGATGAGTGATGCGAAGTCGAGATATCTGAGGTGGCTTGGAGGTAGCTTTGGAGTGAACTCTAGCTTCTCGAGGTGGTCCTGCCACCGGTCTAGCTCAAACTCTGGCCTCCTTAGGGGTCCTGTATAAAGGTTGATGTTAGAGGAGATTTTTTGATCCGACCCTTCCGACGCTCAAGTTAGTATTGTAAACTTCTAGGGGGGTGAAATGACTTGCAGTGAGATAGATCCACCCCCTAGGTAGGCATTGGGGGTCGACTTTTATACTTGGGGGCCATGGGATCATTCATAATTGTCTCAACGCCCTCATCTTGTCGCTTGTTCACAGGAGCGACTGATTCGAACGGTCCCTTATGTTGGGTCAAGCTCATATGTGGGCTTCAACTGGATGATTTGGGCACTAAGCCCAAATCTGATTTATTATTAAACAAAAAAAGAAAAAGAAGAAAAAGGGAAAAGACTTCTTTGCTTATGTTGTTTATGCTGCTTTGGTTAATATTTGCTTTTGATAACAAGTTGATATTTCTGATGAGGAACTCATTTTGATATACAAAGAGGGAAAATACTTATTCCGCTATAATATTTTTCCCAACACCCTGTGGCCTGTCTCCCGCAAAGGTCGACCAAAGGTGGGGGAAGGAGTATGATCGGCTACCCAAGGATCACCACCTCCAGCGACTAATAAGACTGGTCCGAACGACATCCCATGGACTGTTGTCCACAGGGGATGACAAGCCATTACCCCCTCTATGTCGATAGTGACGGGACTTCTTGGCCTTCGTCTTTTACGTTAGTTTTTCTATGATAGCTAACTAGCGCATCATGATTGGTACTAAAATATAGAGTGTTTTGAATAAAACATTACATCATATTGTAGATCAAATTATCATAGCTACACGTTATGATTTGTTATCATAACATAAGGATGTAGATATATAGTGCCATATGGTAATAACTGGATGCGGCAAAGGAAAAGAAATGAAAATAAGGCAAGAAAATGGAACCACATTGGAGATTATATGATATCGAAGGAAAAGCATGTTTTTTAGTACATACAAATGTAATGTCATAAACTTGGATTTTTTGTACTTAATACTTTAATAAATAGATTTCGTTATACATGCATATAAATTTAGAATGCTTTCATATTTCTTTCTGTGCATAATTATCGCTAAATTGACATGAAACGTGTACATGATAATACTCTACATAGGGCCTAATCTAATACTTCATTCCAAGGCATAGGAAGGTTCCTAATTGAGTGTGATTGGGCTCGAATGGAATTCGAACAACTTTTACTTTATTTGATACATTCTTCTCTACCAATCTCATTCACTATGTTCACTCACGTCATACCACTTGCCCCAAATGAGATGCAATCCTTCCACGCACGTGACCGTCATTTCATGTCACTCACCAATCGAAAATATTTCGAATAATACTAAAATCACGATAATAAATTCACTACGTTGCCGACGGTCGCCGCGGCGGAGAACCAGTCGCCGCCCCTTCTCCGCGCTCCGGATCCCGCTCCAGCTCCGTCGACGTCCCTCGGCCGCAGCAAACCCTCGAGCCCCTGCCGAGAAGGCTCGTCAGCGAGAGCATCCGGCTCCCGGGCGGCTTCAACCCTAACCGTAGCTCGCCCTCCGTTTCCCTCGCCGGCACCTCGATCCATAAGTCCCTAGAAGCAGAACTTGACTCCGACGCATCGTCCTCAAGGAATAACGCGCCCGAATCATCCGT
Organism: Musa acuminata AAA Group; assembly: GCF_036884655.1. Taxonomy (NCBI): domain Eukaryota; kingdom Viridiplantae; phylum Streptophyta; class Magnoliopsida; order Zingiberales; family Musaceae; genus Musa; species Musa acuminata. Next base: position 13,628,757 of record NC_088327.1, on the reverse strand, counting down.
CGGCGCTGGTATCGGCAGAACCACCTGAGCCGGCGGCGGTGGCGAGGCAGCCTCCACGGCGGTGCGGCAAAGGGGACAGGTGGAGTGGGAGTGGAACCACATGTCTATGCACTCCATGTGGAAGCAGTGGCCGCACCGCGGGAGGGCTCGCATCTTCTCCCCTTCCTCCAACTCGTTGAGGCACACCGCGCACTCCACCACATCCTCGTCGCACCCCGGTGCGGCGGCGAAGATGAGAACGGGGAGGAAGTCGAGTACGCTAGGGTGGAGGCCGCGACAGGTGGCAGATGCGGAGGCGAGGGTGCCGCCCACGCCGCCGCTAGGCAAGGCGCACAAAGTGTAAACGGGTAGGGTACAACGGTTGCCTACGTCAGACCCGCGTCAACGTACCCCAAACTGTGGAAAGCCATTGCGTTCGGCATCAATGTGAACCCAATCATCATCGTGTGTGCACAGAAAGCAGACGAGACACAATACAAAGCACTACTGATTCATTAGAATGGAATGGAAGGATAGATACTCCAATGATTAATTGTGGGACACGACAACAGGTAATATTTGATATTTTAGGGCGATTTTTAAGAAAATATTCATATTTTAAATATTCCTCAAGAGAAATCACCTCTTTTGCTTTTTCTCAACTAATATCCTTAATTTAAAAAATACCTAAAATACATTTCAAAATTTTTTATCAAATTTTGTATCCATTTTATTATTTTTGACTATTACAATCTTTTAATTTGACTCATTTATAATATTTTTTAATAACATTTATAATATTTTTATTGATGTATTAAAAACACTGTTAATAGTATTATCTGGTGACTCATTATCATTACTTATCAACTAATATAATATAATATTTTTATATTTATAATTTATTTGATTAACGATAGGAGTTTATTTAAATAATTTATATTATTTTCAAGTAGATTTTATAGTGTTTTTGTTATTATGATAAAAAATACTCTAATGGGTAAAAACAATATAATGTAAGAAAATTTTTTTGAGGAGCAATTTAATTTTATTTTTTAATTAGGAGTATCGTTTGGTACATTGATAGAGGGAGTTTAGTTTAAACTCCATTATCAATTGGTTGTTATCATAAAAAAGGGAGAGATTGTTGAATCTCGGATGTTGATGATGAAATCAATTGATGAATTTACGATCTAATCTGCGTTTTGAATGACGTAGGACTAATTTCGATCAAAAAAGGTAAATTGATTAAAGCAGGATGAATTGAACGTTGGGTCGAAGTGAAACATATCAGAAGATTGGACGTCGAGCCGAAGGAATGGTCGACATGCCGGAAGGACTTCATGCCATGAGTTCGGGCATCGGTCGAAGGATTGGACATTACGCCAAGGAGATCAGAAGTTGTGGGAATCAACATACTGATTGGGCAATATGCCGAAAGAGAGAATGATGCACCAAAGAATCGAATGAAGTATCGAATGAACCAATGACATGCCAAACAATATTAGATTCATGCTTGTAATCGTGTGTGTCCAGATCGAGTTAGTTAGGTCTAATTGAGTTGGTTTTACATGTAACCATTACAACTGATTAGGAGCCAATTGTGCCTGAATCATGGCTGAATTGTATATGCTATTTAGCTCATTCAGTGACCTATAGCAGAGTTTGGCGGTGGTACCGTCCAGACACAGACTCCAAGACTCTGTCAAGCGATGGTACCACTAGACTAGGCAATGATACTGGCCAGTGTCGGAGCTGCAAGCGTTGGTACCGTCAGGACTGAGTAAAGTCGAGATTAGACTTTTTTTGCTCCATTTTTGAAGTCATTTGAGATCTATAAATACCCTATCTATTTCTGCTTAGAGTTGCATGAATTTGAGCAAAAAAGGGGAAAAGAATACTTGCGAGAAAAAAATTAGAAGGTCTCATAGGATTTAGAGTCTCTTCCTTCTAGAGTTAGAAGTTTTATAAAGGAGCAGTGAGGTCTAAAAGAAAGGTATAAAGGTTCTTTCCTGATCTTGTAAAAATGAGAAAGAGTTATAAGGGCAGTTGATCTTCACCCATTGAAAGAAGATCGGTAGTGAAAGTCGATGGTCTCGAGTGAAGAGGAATACAGAGTAGATGATGGTCACGACGACCGAACCATTCTAAAACTTGGTGTGCATTTACTTTATGTTTTTTATTCATATTACAAACTGATTTACTTATTCACTATTCTTACGAACACTTTCATGTTAAACTCTTTCCCGATATCGGTTTTCATCGAACAAGAATTGGAATACGGAGTGGATGAAGGTCACGACGACCGAATCACTATAAAACTCGGTTTGCATTTACTTTATGCTTTTCATTCATATTACAAACTAATTTACTTATTCACTATTCTTACAAACGCTTTCAAGTTTAACTCTTTTCCGATATCGGTTTTCATCAAACGAGAATTTTCAAATCGATGTGATTTTACGAAAGAACTAATTACCCTCCAACCCAACTCCCCCCTCCTCTTAGTGCCGTCATGGTCATAACAATAATAAGTGTAGTGAGAATAAGAAATCAGTTTGGAATATAAATGAAAAGTATAAAATAAATGCAAACCAGATTTTATAGTAGTTCGGTCGTCGTGACCTACGTCCACTCTTGATTCCTCTTCACTCGAGGCCACCGGTTTTTACTACCAATCTTCTTTCAACGGGCGCAGATTAATTACCCTTACAACTCTTTCTCCTTTTCATAAGCTTAGGAAAGAACCTTTATACCTCTCTTTTTTAGACCTCACTCCTTCCTTAGAAACATTTTAACTCTAGGAGAAAGAGACTTACTAACTTTAGAGAGATTACAACACTTTTTTTGTCAAGTATATTTTCCCTCTTTTCTACTCAATTTCATGCTCTTCCAAACAGAAATAACTAGAGTATTTATAGACCTCAAATGACTTAAAAAATAGAGTAAAAAAGGGTCTTATCTCGGGTTTCTCGGATCTTGACAATACCACTGCCTGCAGTACTAACATTGAGTAGTACCATCTCTTGGCATAGTTTGGGAGACTGTGTCTGAGTGGTACCACCACCCAATCTGACAGTGCTACTGCTTGGGCTAGCTATGGGTCATTGAATGAGCATTCCACTTGGCCCAAAATAACCCCAATTCGGGCCCAATTGGCCCTAATTGAGTTGGCATTGTTTCACCCTAATACGGGCTCAATTAAACCTAAACTAACTCGATCTAGACATACGATTACAAGCATGAATCCTATATTGTCCGGCATGTTATTGGTTCATCTGACGTTTCGTCTGATCCTTCGGTGCATTGTCCTCTCTTTCGGAGTATTGCTTAATCAGCATGTTGACTCCCACAACTTCTGATCTCCTTAGCACAATATCTTATCCTTTGGCCCGATGTTCAAACTCACGACACGAAGTCCTTTTGTCGTCACGTTAATCGATCCTACGGCTCGACGTCCAATCTCCTGACATGTTCTACTCCCGCCCAATGTCCAATTCTTTCTTTTTTAATCAACTTACCTTTTCTAATCGAAGTTAGTCCTACATCACTTAAAATACAGATTAGATCATAACTTCATCAATTAATTTCATCATCAAAATCCGATATTCAACAGATTATTCAATACCCAATACTATGTCACGGCCTTAGCTGGAATTGCCTAAGTCGTGAGGCACCCTTATGGCTAAGATGCGAACTTAGCTTGAGTTGCCTAAGTTACGACGCACCCTTACGCTAACTTCTCAGACTTAGCTGGGATTGCCTAAGTCTTGAGGTGTCTTTGTGACATATGCATTCGCAAAGGTTCATCCTAGTTGCAATCTCATACAGGTCCCGAAGGACTTGTAAAATAGAAAGTTGATTAGATTAAAAACGAGCGACGGACAAATCCCGACGTCTCGCAAAGAGGGAAGCTTTACAAGTAATTTAGTAAGAACCTTGTGTGCACAGGAGAAAAGAGAGAGAGAGAAGAGGAAAACAAGGACTTTAGAAGATAAAACGAACAGTTATAAGTCCACAAACAACTACTCACCGGGTGCCGAGCGTGACAATAAGTTCCCGTCAAGGTAACGTACGAACTTGCGAAAGGTTGTTCAACGCCCGATAATATACCGAAGCCCCATCCATCCCTATGCCACTCGGGGGGTTCCAGGATGCTGAGATGGTTGATGTTTCACGTGGTGCAACGGGATGCAAAAAACAGCCCGCGGCACGTGAAAACGGAGCCATTTTAGGGCTTCTTCGCCCGGCGCTGTGAGCGGTCTCATTGTTCGCTACAACCTGTTCAAACATTTATTTTTACAAGCAAAAAATATAAACTAAGGCAAAACAAGCTGTCATATCTTTGTTCAAGCATACAAAAGTGACGAACGAATCGTTGAACGAAGTTGTTACGAGTACGCGACGATTGTTCGTGACACCCTGAAGACTCATCCGCCCTGGTGGCACCTAGGGGGTTCCAGGGTGCTGAGATAGTTGACGTTTTACGTGAGGTTACAATCTATATAAAACAAGTAGTGGCATGAAAAAATAGAGCCATTTTGGGATAGTATGAGCCAATGTGGCGAGCGATCGTACTATAGTACTGCGAACTATTGTTGCTTATATTTTTGAAGTAAAAACAGACAAAACCAAGGCAAAATATGTTGTCATATATCTGTACAAGTATGCAAAAGCGACGAATGGTTCGTTGAATGAAATTATTATGGGTATAAGATGATCGTTCGTGACATTTTCGTCCACTTAAACTTTCGACACCCTCATCGATGCTTATCGGTAGTTTTTTATGACTGCTTCTTCATATCGTAGGGCATCTTCGAGCTCCCGACTAGCTTCGATTTGTAGAAACTTTCGCCACATCACCAAGTACTTGGTCTTCTTAGCTCCATTAGGTAGCTTTATCTTATGATCCACTAAAATAGTTTTAACTCGCTTCTCGTAGGAGGCTCTAGTTGGGGGTAGCCAAGTTAGAACACTTCAGGAAGTATTTTGTGGATCTGAGTGGTAGGTTTTCAGGTTGCTGGAATGAAAAATATTGTGAATTTTGAGCCACGCTGATAGCTGCAACTTATATGAGACATTGCCCACCCTACTAATAATTAAGAAGGGCCCTTCATACTTGCGCATCAATCCTTTGTATACTTTGTACCTGAAAAATTTAAGTGATGCTGGTTGGAGTTTCACCAATACTAAGTCGCTGACTTTGAACTTCTGCGGTCGCCTTCCCATGTCTGCCCACTTCTTGGCCTCCTTCTCCAAGTAAGCTCGCCCCATATCTATATTTCAATGTCATTCTTTTGTAAAGTGATATGCTAACATACTACTCCCAATATACCCGATAGCCAAGGTGTAAGAAGTTGACAGTTGTTGTCCTATAATAATCTTGAAGGGGCTCTTGTTGGATGCAGAGCTCCGTTACGTAGATTTTTTTTCATACTAGATTTTTTTATTACAAGAATTAATAAAGAAAAAGCTTATGATATTAAGCACTTAAACATACATAACCGAAGTAGTAAGTACACTGCATGTTTACATTGACACCTCCATAGTAACTTGAAGGAGCAGCACATAACTATATATATATATAAACCAAGTTGTGTGCTTAGCCAAATCTGCCATGATTTCCCCAGCGAGCCATGGCGTTACGATACCACACGAACACAACCCCACCAGACTCCTTGGCAACTCGGACGCAGTCAGCTGGCTCTGCTGCCTCTTTCGTCGGGACGGTGTAGTAGTTCTGATACATGTTGACGTTGTGTGATGGCGGTGGCGGTGGTGGTCTTCCTCTTATGTTGCCGTTGCGTGGCGGTGGTGGTCTTCCTCTTCTTCCGAAGTACTCCTCGAGCATGTCAAAGCCTTCTCTTCCCACCTTGCCAAGGTCGGTCTGAGGCGCCATGAGCTTGCTGATCGATGGGCGTCTGCAAGTAGTGTGTGTGTGAGTGTGGGTGTGTGTGTTAAGGCGCAGGAGTTCTTATAGACGCATGCTTTCACGAGATTAACATTCTATGAGGAGGGCACGAAGATACGATGACGAAACAATTATTGGCATCTAATGCTGTTTCCATATTCTAACAATTATTGGAGAGGGAATATTTTTGTTGGGAGAGACGGAATGAGATGGGATGGGATGGAGAGTGGATATCCACACGTACGATTACAAGTGTGTGTGTTATTTGTGGTCTAAACAGGAATCAAGCGTTCATTATGGCACTTTGGTTAACCTATGAATGACTTACACACCAATATACTCGTTTCGGCTTGTAGTCCAAGGAAGGACATTTATGATTGAGCTAGCTGCACTTTTCCTTACTCTTTTGTTCCGTTCCCTATATGGAATCTAACTGTGATATGTACGACACTAATCTATTCTTTTTATTTTTAACTGAATAATCTATTTATTATTTATCGAATATGATTTTAAATTTTTAATATTTTAGATATATAATATTGAGGGAAAATATTATTGATAATTGAGTTAACCCGACTTAGTCTTGATCCATCAGTATAAAGATATTTATGGAACCATCATGGTGACCTTGGTGCAGTTAAGATGATTCTAAGGTGGTCTTCACGTAACCTCGGCCTATCCAAAGTAGTATTTGATAAGTAGATGAGATTTCCCTAACTGTTGAGGAAATCTCTCTACTCTGTTGAGGGAAATCCTCTAACCCGTTGAGGAAACTTCTCCTTCTAACCTGTATATAAAGACGGAGGATATGTCAATAACATTCAACTTCTTCTTCTACAACTCATTTATCTCTTTATTTTAACATGGTATCAGAGCAGCTCCTCTTGGCGACAGCGGCATCGCCATGTGTTAGCCAAGCGGCCACAGTAGCACGCTGCCTCAAGCGGAGTCATTGAAGAAACACGCTGCCTCAAGCGGAGTCATTGAAGAAGCACCAAGACACGGATTCAGAGCCAGTGCTAACCGGTCTTGCCTTTCTTCGCCGGCCTTGCTCCCTCTCCTATTTGCTGCACCTTCCTCTTCCTTCTTCTTCGCCGGAAGGACAACGTGGTCCTTCAGCCCCACGTTGAGCAGCACCAGAGAAGACATCAGCCGCCTCCTGCACTTCTCCGGCCAGTAGCAGTCGCAACTACTGCATCTTCCTCTATCGCAGCAGCCGCCTCCTGCACTTCTCCGGCCAGTAGCTGTCGCAACTGCTGCATCTTCCTCTACCACAGCAGCTTTCGTTGCCGTTTCCCTCTACACAACGGCGCCTCCTCAACGGCGGTGTCTTCCTCCTCCATAGCGACAACGGCGAACGACGGTGTCTTTCTCGCGTCTTCCTCCTTCGCTGTCGCAGCCACTTCCCGGCCAGCAGCAGCCGCAACCGCTGCATCTTCCTTCCTCTATCGCAGCAGCTTTCATTGCCGCTTTTCTCTATACACCTAATTGCTACAGATTTCTCTCACTGCAGTTTCCTTGAGTACTGCTGCAGATTTTTGCGGTCATTTTCCGGCGAACTGCAGCCTCTACAATCTGCTGCAGCAAGCAGCAATCCACAGCAAGCAATCTATAGCAGCAGCCCCCTCCCTCATTCTCCACCTTGTGTGACCTGAGTATCACACAAGGTTCGCTGCCTTCTTCTACAAAAAAAAAAAAAAAAAAAAAAAAAAAAAGAAGAAGGAAACTGTCTTCGTTCACTTCTTCTTATGTTTCAGTTCCTGTAGGGACTCCCACTTCTTGTTCTTCTACAGGGCTTATCTCCATCAATGCCGCCACGCTAATCCCCTTTAAGTTATCAAAGGGTGGCAACTATGCGTCCTGGCGAGCTCAATTCTCTAATCTTTTATTTGGATATGATTTGTTAGGTTACGTTGATGGTTCTTTCAGTTGTCCTCCGGCCATGCTCAACATCCCCGGTGATCCTAATCCAGTACCCAATCCAGCTCACAAACTATGGCTACGTCAAGATCGTCTCATTCTCCAAGCCATTCAAGCTTCAGTTGCTGGATCCGTTGCTCCCTTGATATCTTCATGTGTGACAGCTGCCGATGCATGGTCTAAACTGCAAACCACCCTGGCAAATCATTCGCATACTCGCAAGCTCAGTCTTCTATCCAAGCTTATGGAGACAAAACAAGAGGGAAGTACTATCTCTGATTATTTACAACTTATCAAGGTTATCATCGATGACTTGGCCTTGATAGGTCATTCCCTATGTGATGAAGAGGTTGTCATTCATACCCTCAATGGTCTCGACACCGACTACAAAGAATTGGCTGCTGCAATTCGGGCACGCGACTCGCCAATCTCTTTTGAAGATCTCTATGATAAGTTGACTGACTACGAGATGTCTTTGAAGCGTGCGGACAAACTGCCTGGATCAACTGTCACAGCTCAAGTCAGTCACAAGTCTAAACGGAAGAACGCTCGGTACTCACCGAACATCACCCAAGGTTTGGCTACTACGCCTCTTGATTCTGTGAGTTCCATGCAACACCCCTCCTATCCTCCTAGTCATCCCTTCTCGCAAAGTGGCGACTCCAGCCATCATCCGTCTTGGCGTCCTGCCCTACCGAGCCATCAGAGACGGGTCGTTTGCCAACTGTGTGACAAAGTCGGCCATTCCGCTAAAGTTTGCCGGTCTCGTCTCCGCCTCCCTACTCCGTCACACTGGCCACAGGCAAATCTCCTAACTACTCCGACACCTAGCCAGTCCAATTGGATTGTCGACTCTGGTGCCTCTCATCACATCACCGCTGATCTTCAGAATTTGTCTCTTCACAATCCCTATGGCGGCAATGAAGATATCATCATCGGTGATGGTAAAGGACTTTCTATAACTCATACTGGTTCCACAACGCTTAATTCTGACTCTAATACATTTACTCTCGATGATGTTTTATGCGCCCCTCATATTACACGCAACCTCATTTCTGTTTCTCAATTTTGCAAACATAACAATACTTCCATTGAATTCTTTCCTGATTCATTTCTTGTTAAGGATTTGAGCACGGGGGCATCATTGGTCCAAGGCCCGAATAAAGACAACATTTATGAATGGCCGTCAGCCTCTCGAATGACCCAGCCCACTGTTCATTCTTCTGTTGCGGCTCCAGTTGATGTGTGGCATCGTCGGCTTGGCCATCCCTCACCCTTTATTCAGCAGAAATTATTATCTTGTCACTCTCTTCCTTTTTTTAAGTCCCCTAGTTCTATGATGCATTGTGATGCTTGTCTTAGTAATAAGAGTCATCGGCAGCCTTTTGGTTCATCTTCAATTTCCTCCTCTAAACCTTTTGAAATTATATATACTGATGTTTGGGGTCCTGCTCCAATCTTATCTTTTGATAAGTTTCGATTTTATGTTATTTTTGTAGATCACTTCTCCAAGTACACATGGATATATCCTCTTTCTCATAAATCTGATGTTTCTCGCGTTTTTTCCACTTTCCAGAAGTTGGTCGAAAACTATTTTCAGTCTACCATTAAAACAGTCTACTCTGATGGTGGCGGTGAATATCAAGCCCTGGCGTCTCATCTCTCAGCTTGTGGCATTCAACACCTCAAGTCTCCTCCACATACTCCTCAACTAGTTGGTTCTGCCGAACGTAAACATCGGCATATAGTAGAAACTGGACTCACACTTTTACATCAGGCTTCCATGCCTTCAACTTTCTGGACAGCAGCCTTTCAAACTGCTGTCTACCTAATTAATCGGATGCCTACACCAGTTCTACAACACCAGTCCCCCTTTGACACACTGTTCCACAAACCCCCTAACCTTCGTAAACTCCGCGTGTTCGGTTGTTTATGTTATCCTTGGTTACGTCCCTATGCCTCTCATAAGTTAACATCCCGATCTTCTCCTTGCGTCTTTATTGGTTACTCACTTGACCATAATGCTTTCCGCTGCTATAATCTCCACACTCACAAAATCTTTGTATCACGTCACGTTATCTTTGTTGAGTCTAACTTTCCTTTCCAAACCCTTCCATATCCTGCCATACGGACCACTTCACTATCTCACTGGAGTATACCTTCGGATCAATCGGACGAGCCTCCCATGTCTTCGTCTACTTCCTCCCCTCCTGATCCGCACTATATCACTCCAGTTCAACACTTGCCCGTTTCCTCTGTTCCTACTCCACTCCACTCTTCTCCAATTGATGGGGCAATATGTTCCGAAACACAACCATCCTCTTTACCTCCTTCTCGCCCAAGTGCCCCTGACGTGTCTCCACTTGACCCGGCTTGTGCCACTGATCCTCACCCAACATTACCTCCTAATCCTGTCATCTCCAATCATCCTATGACCACTCGCTCTAAGCATGGTATTTTTAAACCTCGTCAAGTACTTAACCTACAAGCTGTCATGAATTCCTCATCCCCCAACATTGAACCCACCACCTTCACTCAAGCCCAAAAATCTCTGCATTGGCGTATTGCCATGAGCGAGGAATATAATGCCCTCCTCCATAATTCAACATGGGATCTAATTCCTTTTCATCCTTCACAAAACATCATCGGGTGTAAGTGGGTCTTTAGAATTAAGCGGAACCCAGATGGCTCAGTTGCTCGATATAAGGCACGCCTGGTCGCCAAAGGGTTCCATCAACGACCTAGAGTTGATTTCACTGAGACGTTTAGTCCTGTTGTTAAACCCACTACAATCCGGCTTATCTTGAGTCTGGCTACCACTAAAGGCTGGCAATTACGACAATTGGATGTTAATAATGCCTTTCTACAGGGATCTCTATCTGAAGATGTTTTTATGCAACAACCCCCCGGTTTTACTCATCCTCAGTATCCACAGCATGTTTGCAAACTTCGAAAAGCCATTTATGGACTTCGTCAGGCTCCGAGAGCTTGGTACACTCAACTTAGCTCATTTTTGACTTCTGTCGGCTTTCTTAACTCCAAATCTAACACTTCGTTGTTTCTGCGACATCATCATGGAAACACAGTGTATATTCTGGTATATGTGGATGATATTATTGTCACAGGCAACAATCCCGCCAGCATCCAAGCGTTCGTCAAACAGTTGGCAGCTCGATCCTCGCTTAAGGATCTCGGACCCTTGAGCTACTTTTTGGGCGTCGAAGCTACCTTCACATCTTCTGGTCTCCTTTTATCACAACGCAAGTACATTCAAGATTTGTTATTAAAGACAAACATGCAGGATGCAAATGCAGTTACAACCCCCATCTCTACTAGCGGTTCTCTCAAATTATCAGATGGAAGTCCTGCTACGGAACCCACTCAATACCGCCAAGTTGTTGGCTCTTTACAATACTTAGCTCTCACGCGTCCAGACATCTCATTTGCTGTGAACAAATTATCACAGTTTATGCAGCAACCATCTACTCTACACTGGTCTGCGGTTAAGAGACTTCTACGATATCTTAAAGGGACTCTAAATCATGGACTCTTTTTTCGTAAACACTCTCCACTTCGTCTTCATGCATTTGCCGATGCTGATTGGGCGGGCAACCTTGATGATAGAACATCCACATCGGGGTATATTATCTTCCTTGGTGCTCATCCAATCAGTTGGAGTTCTAAAAAGCAAAAGACAGTCGCCCGGTCTACAACTGAAGCTGAATACCGTGCCATTGCCGCTACCACTGCAGAACTCAATTGGATCACGAATCTTCTCCAGGAACTCAACATCGATTCCACTCCTACAATATATTGTGATAATATTGGAGCTACCTATCTATGCGCTAATCCGGTATTCCACTCCCGCATGAAACATATTGCTATTGACTTCCACTTTGTACGTGATCAAGTTGTCCGCCGTCAACTCCGTGTTTCTCATGTTCATACAGCTGATCAATTGGCCGACTCACTTACGAAGCCTATAGCTCGTAAGCTGTTTGCATTACATCAGTCCAAGATTGGCCTCCTTGATAGGAGCACCATCTTGCGGGGGCATGATAAGTAGATGAGATTTCCCTAACTGTTGAGGAAATCTCTCTACTCTGTTGAGGGAAATCCTCTAACCCGTTGAGGAAACTTCTCCTTCTAACCTGTATATAAAGACGGAGGATATGTCAATAACATTCAACTTCTTCTTCTACAACTCATTTATCTCTTTATTTTAACATGGTATCAGAGCTAGTACTTCCCTCTTGTTTTGTCTCCATAAGCTTGGATAGAAGACTGAGCTTGCGAGTACGCGAATGATTTGCCAGGGTGGTTTGCAGTTTAGACCATGCATCGGCAGCTGTCACACATGAAGATATCAAGGGAGCAACGGATCCAGCAACTGAAGCTTGAATGGCTTGGAGAATGAGACGATCTTGACGTAGCCATAGTTTGTGAGCTGGATTGGGTACTGGATTAGGATCACCGGGGATGTTGAGCATGGCCGGAGGACAACTGAAAGAACCATCAACGTAACCTAACAAATCATATCCAAATAAAAGATTAGAGAATTGAGCTCGCCAGGACGCATAGTTGCCACCCTTTGATAACTTAAAGGGGATTAGCGTGGCGGCATTGATGGAGATAAGCCCTGTAGAAGAACAAGAAGTGGGAGTCCCTACAGGAACTGAAACATCAGAAGAAGTGAACGAAGACATTTTCCTTCTTTTTTCTTTTTTTTTTTTTTTTTGTAGAAGAAGGCAGCGAACCTTGTGTGATACTCAGGTCACACAAGGTGGAGAATGAGGGAGGGGGCTGCTGCTATAGATTGCTTGCTGTGGATTGCTGCTTGCTGCAGCAGATTGTAGAGGCTGCAGTTCGCCGGAAAATGACCGCAAAAATCTGCAGCAGTACTCAAGGAAACTGCAGTGAGAGAAATCTGTAGCAATTAGGTGTATAGAGAAAAGCGGCAATGAAAGCTGCTGCGATAGAGGAAGGAAGATGCAGCGGTTGCGGCTGCTGCTGGCTGGGAAGTGGCTGCGACAGCGAAGGAGGAAGACGCGAGAAAGACACCGTCGTTCGCCGTTGTCGCTATGGAGGAGGAAGACACCGCCGTTGAGGAGGCGCCGTTGTGTAGAGGGAAACGGCAACGAAAGCTGCTGTGGTAGAGGAAGATGCAGCAGTTGCGACAGCTACTGGCCGGAGAAGTGCAGGAGGCGGCTGCTGCGATAGAGGAAGATGCAGCAGTTGCGACTGCTACTGGCCGGAGAAGTGCAGGAGGCGGCTGATGTCTTCTCTGGTGCTGCTCAACGTGGGGCTGAAGGACCACGTTGTCCTTCCGGCGAAGAAGAAGGAAGAGGAAGGTGCAGCAAATAGGAGAGGGAGCAAGGCCGGCGAAGAAAGGCAAGACCGGTTAGCACTGGCTCTGAATCCGTGTCTTGGTGCTTCTTCAATGACTCCGCTTGAGGCAGCGTGTTTCTTCAATGACTCCGCTTGAGGCAGCGTGCTACTGTGGCCGCTTGGCTAACACATGGCGATGCCGCTGTCGCCAAGAGGGCTATGGATTGTCACACTGGTCATCCGATGCAAGGTTTTCATCTTGCGGGGGCATGATAAGTAGATGAGATTTCCCTAACTGTTGAGGAAATCTCTCTACTCTGTTGAGGGAAATCCTCTAACCCGTTGAGGAAACTTCTCCTTCTAACCTGTATATAAAGACGGAGGATATGTCAATAACATTCAACTTCTTCTTCTACAACTCATTTATAGTAGCAGCGGATCGTGGTGGGACAGTTCGTGGCAATGCGATACACACGACAGAGTCCCGGGAGGGACTAGATCATATGGAGGTATGATCGGGAGCTACTGGGAGCTCCGCTTTGGTGAACAACACGACGGCAAGAAGGGCTATGGATTCAAGGAGTGAAGGCCATGGTACCGCAGAGGCGGGTCTTCCGGGCGTGCACCGAATTTTGCATCGGATGAAAACCTTGGTCATCAGCATATGGGGGCTGGGTTCCACCAAGGGAAAAGTTCGAATGCAAGTACCAGTGAGTCCCATGAGAGGGACTTGATCATGCAGAGGTATGATCGAAGCAGCTGGAGAGTTGGACTGCTCCAGAGCTCATATTCGCTTAAGGGAGCCCGACAAGTCAGAGGACAAGGTCGAGTAAGCGAACGTTGCTACCAAGGAAGCTAAGGAGAACAGAATCGGTGCAAACCCTACAATGTGATGGCAGAGGCCATGCATGGGAGTTGCAGTCTGTCTTTCCATCGAACAAACAGACTGCTTGGAGAACACAGAGGTGTTGAAGCAGGAGGTCGAAAGGGGCGAGGAAGCGACGACAAGTCCAGAGGGACTTAGCTACCCAAAATCAAGCAATCGGTGAGAATGGAGGTGGACTCAGCGGAGTGTCACGAAGGCATATCTACTGATTGTGAAGAAAAGGGATGTAGATGCGAGGCGACGGATAGTAGGGCCATGGGCATGGCAGCGCCATGGTACCGCAGAGGCGGGACTTCCGTCAAAGTCATTGATCCCTTGCTCTCACGGAGGGAGAGCGCTTGGTCGTGAAAGGGGCCGAGGAGGTGGAGCATGCAGAGGCAATCTCCAAGTACCGAGACAAGGCTGAAGGGCAGAGGCCAAGAAACTTCGTAAGACCGGTGTCAACAAGTTTCTCATCAAGATGGCCGTAAGTGAAGGACTTCGGGTCATGCAAGAGTGCACGACTAAGGAACGAAGCAAGCAGTACGCGGTGCTGTACCTTTGCTACTCAGTGTAGTAGGCGGCAGGGTTGATGGAGAAGACGGTACAATCCCAGAGGCAACCTCATCTATCAGAGAATTACTCCAAGTTGGGGTGAAAACTTCCTGCATTCCAGAAGTTCAATGGCATTGAGAAGGTGAATCACAGTAGCTAACTCAACGCAAGGAGTGCAAACACTTCAAGTGCTTCAGAAGTGTGAGCAAAGAGCAGGCGAAGGCCAGTAACCAGCTCGATGCATGAAGTACAACCTCGAGGAGGCGGGCGAAGTCAAGTAACCTTTGCCTTCTCAACTCTTAAGAGAATGGGCGAAACCGAGTACCCCAGTTCTCTTATCTATCTAGTAGAGGAGCTCTGCACAAGTTCAAAGACCCTTCGAAGATAATGGAAGACAATAGTTGTCAAATCCTCACCAACGGTGATCAGTGCTACTGAGAGTAGATTGTCCGCTTCATTTCCCAACGAAATGCCAATCGAAAGCGGAAGTGATGCGAACCTACTTGGATGTGACAACTAACTGAAAGAAGAGTCAATGAGCAGATTTTGTGGAGGAAGGACCCAAAACTTCAGAAGTTTGCGAGGCGATGCTCGTTAAAGCTCCAACAAGCATCCACCCAGTTCAAGCAGCATGTGGAAATTTTGAGAAACTGGCACAGTAAGAATGGTCTTTTCCTTCATTTGGTGGATCCGCAGGAATCAACGAGGATCAACACAACTCAGCCAACCCCACACCAGAGTAAGAGTCATTGGCGAGTAGAAGCAGCATGGCGGATCAAAGGTTCGACTACTCAAAAAGAGCAGCGGAGAGCAGCTGGGAGCCAGGAGGCGCATTGCAGCTGGAGCAGAAGATTGAAGACTCAGCAAAGGCGAAGAGATACAGTGTTCACAAAGGCTTCGACGAGGACGTCGAAGGGATAAGTGGGGGAGAATGTCACGGACAAACTTCTAAACAAGGTGTTTGATGTAATGCTTATGTATGTCCGTGTCGTTTGGCATGTTCATGCCTTGTACAACATGTAAAGGGGCGGCCGAAGGCTTAATAGTCCCATTTTAGTTGGGTTGGTGGCCTCTTTAGGCTTGTAAATAAAGGTTGTGTCATGTAGACACGTGCGAGAGCTTTTCGGTCTGTAATGGACCATTTTACCCTTTGTTGTGCCACTGTTCAGAGCTTGTAAAGTCTGTTTGTAATTTGCTTTGTCTATGAAGTGTTTTTCGGACATGTTTGCTTGTGGATCCCGTTTGAGGCGTTCTCTTTAACCCGTTCTCTCTTTTGTTGGTCCTAAGGGACAATGGGAGGCTTCGGGGAGGCTGACCTTTGCGGACGGACGCGCAAGGGTGCCGCACGACTTAGGCAAAACCAGCTAAGTCCGTGTCATATTTACTGCGCCAGTATTTTTATAAAGACGGAGGATATGTCAATAACATTCAACTTCTTCTTCTACAACTCATTTATCTCTTTATTTTAACATGGTATCAGAGCAGCTCCTCTTGGCGACAGCGGCATCGCCATGTGTTAGCCAAGCGGCCACAGTAGCACGCTGCCTCAAGCGGAGTCATTGAAGAAACACGCTGCCTCAAGCGGAGTCATTGAAGAAGCACCAAGACACGGATTCAGAGCCAGTGCTAACCGGTCTTGCCTTTCTTCGCCGGCCTTGCTCCTTCTCCTATTTGCTGCACCTTCCTCTTCCTTCTTCTTCGCCGGAAGGACAACGTGGTCCTTCAGCCCCACGTTGAGCAGCACCAGAGAAGACATCAGCCGCCTCCTGCACTTCTCCGGCCAGTAGCAGTCGCAACTGCTGCATCTTCCTCTATCGCAGCAGCCGCCTCCTGCACTTCTCCGGCCAGTAGCTGTCGCAACTGCTGCATCTTCCTCTACCATAGCAGCTTTCGTTGCCGTTTCCCTCTACACAACGGCGCCTCCTCAACGGCGGTGTCTTCCTCCTCCATAGCGACAACGGCGAACGACGGTGTCTTTCTCGCGTCTTCCTCCTTCGCTGTCGCAGCCACTTCCCGGCCAGCAGCAGCCGCAACCGCTGCATCTTCCTTCCTCTATCGCAGCAGCTTTCATTGCCGCTTTTCTCTATACACCTAATTGCTACAGATTTCTCTCACTGCAGTTTCCTTGAGTACTGCTGCAGATTTTTGCGGTCATTTTCCGGCGAACTGCAGCCTCTACAATCTGCTGCAGCAAGCAGCAATCCACAGCAAGCAATCTATAGCAGCAGCCCCCTCCCTCATTCTCCACCTTGTGTGACCTGAGTATCACACAAGGTTCGCTGCCTTCTTCTACAAAAAAAAAAAAAAAAAAAAAAAAAAAAGAAGGAAAATGTCTTCGTTCACTTCTTCTGATGTTTCAGTTCATGTAGGGACTCCCACTTCTTGTTCTTCTACAGGGCTTATCTCCATCAATGCCGCCACGCTAATCCCCTTTAAGTTATCAAAGGGTGGCAACTATGCGTCCTGGCGAGCTCGATTCTCGCTTAAGGATCTCGGACCCTTGAGCTACTTTTTGGGCGTCGAAGCTACCTTCACATCTTCTGGTCTCCTTTTATCACAACGCAAGTACATTCAAGATTTGTTATTAAAGACAAACATGCAGGATGCAAATGCAGTTACAACCCCCATCTCTACTAGCGGTTCTCTCAAATTATCAGATGGAAGTCCTGCTACGGAACCCACTCAATACCGCCAAGTTGTTGGCTCTTTACAATACTTAGCTCTCACGCGTCCAGACATCTCATTTGCTGTGAACAAATTATCACAGTTTATGCAGCAACCATCTACTCTACACTGGTCTGCGGTTAAGAGACTTCTACGATATCTTAAAGGGACTCTAAATCATGGACTCTTTTTTCGTAAACACTCTCCACTTCGTCTTCATGCATTTGCCGATGCTGATTGGGCGGGCAACCTTGATGATAGAACATCCACATCGGGGTATATTATCTTCCTTGGTGCTCATCCAATCAGTTGGAGTTCTAAAAAGCAAAAGACAGTCGCCCGGTCTACAACTGAAGCTGAATACCGTGCCATTGCCGCTACCACTGCAGAACTCAATTGGTTCACGAATCGTCTCCAGGAACTCAACATCGATTCCACTCCTACAATATATTGTGATAATATTGGAGCTACCTTTCTATGCGCTAATCCGGTATTCCACTCCCGCACTCATAGACTCTGGTGTGGGGTTGTCTGAGTTGTGTTGATCCTCGTTGATTCCTGCGGATCCACCAAATGAAGGAAAAGACCATTCTTACTACGCCAGTTTCTCAAAATTTCCACATGCTGCTTGAACTGGGTGGATGCTTGTTGGAGCTTTAACGAGCATCGCCTCGCAAACTTCTGAAGTTTTGGGTCCTTCCTCCACAAAATCTGCTCATTGACTCTTCTTTCAGTTAGTTGTCACATCCAAGTAGGTTCGCATCACTTCCGCTTTCGATTGGCATTTCGTTGGGAAATGAAGCGGACAATCTACTCTCAGTAGCACTGATCACCGTTGGTGAGGATTTGACAACTATTGTCTTCCATTATCTTCGAAGGGTCTTTGAACTTGTGCAGAGCTCCTCTGCTAGATAGATAAGAGAACTGGGGTACTCGGTTTCGCCCATTCTCTTAAGAGTTGAGAAGGCAAAGGTTACTTGACTTCGCCCGCCTCCTCGAGGTTGTACTTCTTGCATCGAGCTGGTTACTGGCCTTCGCCTGCTCTTTGCTCACACTTCTGAAGCACTTGAAGTGTTTGCACTCCTTGCGTTGAGTTAGCTACTGTGATTCACCTTCTCAATGCCATTGAACTTCTGGAATGCAGGAAGTTTTCACCCCAACTTGGAGTAATTCTCTGATAGATGAGGTCGCCTCTGAGATTGTACCGTCTTCTCCATCAACCCTGCCGCCTACTCCACTGAGTAGCAAAGGTACAGCACCACGTACTGCTTGCTTCGTTCCTTGGTCGTGCACTCTTGCATGACCCGAAGTCCTTCACTTACGGCCATCTTGATGAGAAACTTGTTGACACCGGTCTTACGAAGTTTCTTGGCCTCTGCCCTTCAGCCTTGTCTCGGTACTTGGAGATTGCCTCTGCATGCTCCACCTCCTCGGCCCCTTTCACGACCAAGCGCTCTCCCTCCGTGAGAGCAAGGGATCAATGACTTTGACGGAAGTCCCGCCTCTGCGGTACCCTAGCGCTGCCATGCCCATGGCCCTACTATCCGTCGCCTCGCATCTACATCCCTTTTCTTCACAATCAGTAGATATGCCTTCGTGACACTCCTCTGAGTCCACCTCCATTCTCACTGATTGCTTGATTTTGGGTAGCTAAGTCCCTCTGGACTTGTCGTCGCTTCCTCGCCCCTTTCGACCTCCTGCTTCAACACCTCTGTGTTCTCCAAGCAGTCTGTTTGTTCGATGGAAAGACAGACTGCAACTTCCATGCATGGCCTCTGCCATCACATTGTAGGGTTTGCACCGATTCTGTTCTCCTTAGCTTCCTTGGTAGCAACGTTCGCTTACTCGACCTTGTCCTCTGACTTGTCGGGCTCCCTTAAGCGAATATGAGCTCTGGAGCAGTCCAACTCTCCAGCTGCTTCGATCATACCTCTGCATGATCAAGTCCCTCTCATGGGACTCACTGGTACTTGCATTCGAACTTTTCCCTTGGTGGAACCCAGCCCCCATATGCTGATGACCAAGGTTTTCATCCGATGCAAAATTCGGTGCACGCCCGGAAGACCCGCCTCTGCGGTACCATGGCCTTCACTCCTTGAATCCATAGCCCTTCTTGCCGTCGTGTTGTTCACCAAAGCGGAGCTCCCAGTAGCTCCCGATCATACCTCCATATGATCTAGTCCCTCCCGGGACTCTGTCGTGTGTATCGCATTGCCACGAACTATCCCACCACGATTCGCTGCACCATGTCGCCTCCTGGTGACATCTCCATTGCATTCTGATCCT
This sequence comes from Musa acuminata AAA Group, assembly GCF_036884655.1. Lineage (NCBI taxonomy): Eukaryota > Viridiplantae > Streptophyta > Magnoliopsida > Zingiberales > Musaceae > Musa > Musa acuminata. The sequence goes on along the minus strand of NC_088327.1, from coordinate 13,609,252 downwards.
TGTGGAATAAACTCGAATTGTGAACCCTCCATGTGTGGCCTCTGCCAATACATCGCAGGGTCTCCTCCACCTTCGATTTTGTTCGCTCCTTTGGCAATCGACCTTCATCCACCCACTCTTAGGTCACACCTAGATGAAGCACCGCTCTAGGACAGTCCGTCGCCTAGAAGCTCCCGAAGTCCACCGACTTCGCTGTAAATTGTGCACCATTGCCTGGATCCTGGGCCTCTGCCCCTACCAGCACAATCTCCGCTACGCACCGCTTCCTTCATAGCAACTCGAATGGCAACACTATGGCATATTCTTCAAGAGTACCCGCCTCTGCATCCTCTTGCCCCGTGCTAAGGCCTTCTGAACTCAATTTCGCCTCCGCAAATTGAGTCGCCTTAGTTCCTCCATCAAATGCTCCTCCGAGATAAGGTGCATGTGCCCCGAAGCTCCCTTCGTCTTTGGCACCATGCAAGATGAGTCTGCTCCGTCAGAATGAAGGACCCATGGAACAACATGATCTTACTCTTGCCTCTGCAAGAGTTCATGTCCTTGACCTTTGTCTAAGGAAAGCACTGTGCCTCTGCTCCATGTTCCAACTTCTATGCTGGCTCCCTTCAAGCGGCTTGAGTACTTCGCCAAGTTACCCCCAAGTTGCTCCGCTCCTCGTTTTTTTTTTTTTTTTTTTTGCATTGAGTTGATGGTGGCCCTCACGCCCACCATTCCACGGGTCAGCCCTCCCTTGAGTCCGATCTCCATATCGACTCTAAGTGTGCCTTCATTTAAGTTGCTTCAGGTCGCTCCCCCACTTGATCTCGCAATGCATCCACCCATGCATTCTCTCGAGCGAGATCATGTGACAACTCCTCGCTGCTTGCTCGGTCCATTGAGCTTCGTGGAGTTGTTGTTTGTGAGGTACTCCTCCTCAACATGTGAAGTCCGTCTCACATGATTCTCCCTCTGGAGAGCCGAGACTTATCCCTCCTGGATAACTGTCCCGTTGGAGCAACATCTCTCTTCGTTTCGGAGACCACCATCCCCTTGGACTACTCCGATCTGCTGAACAAACTGTGCATTGTTCTGCCTCTTGCAAATGCACTTGCTAGATTGCGCCTCCACGTCAATACAGCCACCGCTGCACCCCTCCAGGCCTAGCAACATGCTGAACTCGTTGCACACTTCAGCCTCCTCCGGACGTATCCTTCGCATGCCGAAGAGAAAGTTTCAATGCTCCATGGCGCCAAGTCTCGGTCGCCTTGGGATGGCCACGAACAATCCATCGTCCGCATACAAGCCCATGCATGAGTACCGAATTCTTCGAGTTAGCAATTCCCCTCACCTCTGTGAGCTTTGCACAACTCTTTCGGTCGCTGAGCAACTCATTCCACTTTGCATGGTCTCGTCCTTTTGCCAAGCGCCTCGCTTGCCTTGAGCACCATCAAGTAAAGTTGTCAACGTTGAGCCGTAGCTCAAACTCAGCCATCCCAACCTTTGTGCGCTCCAGATTCTTCCAAGCTTGCCTGTTCTCGTGGTGCCTCTTGCGCGAAGGGTTGGCCATTCCTCTGAATGCCAATCTCAGATGCCCGCTCCTCTGAGCGACTCTTTTCCCTACATCTCCATGCCCGTTTTCCCTCAAACGGTCACGCATGTGCTGACTGCCCTCAACGCAGCCCCGCTAGGTCCCCCACGTTTGCATGTCAAGTGTTTCTATGAGTGCTTGTCCCGCTCTGATACCATACCTTCACTATCAGAGCGGGACAAGCACTCATAGAAAGGGTACGTCCTATGATGGAGGGAAATCTCTGAATGTTAGTGGAGAGTGTTTACGAAAAAAGAGTCCATGATTTAGAGTCCCTTTAAGATATCGTAGAAGTCTCTTAACCGCAGACCAGTGTAGAGTAGATGGTTGCTGCATAAACTGTGATAATTTGTTCACAACAAATGAGATGTCTGGACGCGTAAGAGCTAAGTATTGTAAAGAGCCAACAACTTGGCGGTATTGAGTGGGTTCCGTAGCAGGACTTCCATCTGATAATTTGAGAGAACCGCTAGTAGAGATGGGGGTTGTAACTGCATTTGCATCCTGCATGTTTGTCTTTAATAACAAATCTTGAATGTACTTGCGTTGTGATAAAAGGAGACCAGAAGATGTGAAGGTAGCTTCGACGCCCAAAAAGTAGCTCAAGGGTCCGAGATCCTTAAGCGAGAATCGAGCTGCCAGCTGTTTGACGAACGCTTGGATGCTGGCGGGATTGTTGCCTGTGACAATAATATCATCCACATATACCAGAATATACACTGTGTTTCCATGATGATGTCGCAGAAACAACGAAGTGTCAGATTTGGAGTTAAGAAAGCCGACAGAAGTCAAAAATGAGCTAAGTTGAGTGTACCAAGCTCTCGGAGCCTGACGAAGTCCATAAATGGCTTTTCGAAGTTTGCAAACATGCTGTGGATACTGAGGATGAGTAAAACCGGGGGGTTGTTGCATAAAAACATCTTCAGATAGAGATCCCTGTAGAAAGGCATTATTAACATCCAATTGTCGTAATTGCCAGCCTTTAGTGGTAGCCAGACTCAAGATAAGCCGGATTGTAGTGGGTTTAACAACAGGACTAAACGTCTCAGTGAAATCAACTCCAGGTCGTTGATGGAACCCTTTGGCGACCAGGCGTGCCTTATATCGAGCAACTGAGCCATCTGGGTTCCGCTTAATTCTAAAGACCCACTTACACCCGATGATGTTTTGTGAAGGATGAAAAGGAATTAGATCCCATGTTGAATTATGGAGGAGGGCATTATATTCCTCGCTCATGGCAATACGCCAATGCAGAGATTTTTGGGCTTGAGTGAAGGTGGTGGGTTCAATGTTGGGGGATGAGGAATTCATGACAGCTTGTAGGTTAAGTACTTGACGAGGTTTAAAAATACCATGCTTAGAGCGAGTGGTCATAGGATGATTGGAGATGACAGGATTAAGAGGTAATGTTGGGTGAGGATCAGTGGCACAAGCCGGGTCAAGTGGAGACACGTCAGGGGCACTTGGGCGAGAAGGAGGTAAAGAGGATGGTTGTGTTTCGGAACATATTGCCCCATCAATTGGAGAAGAGTGGAGTGGAGTAGGAACAGAGGAAACGGGCAAGTGTTGAACTGGAGTGATATAGTGCGGATCAGGAGGGGAGGAAGTAGACGAAGACATGGGAGGCTCGTCCGATTGATCCGAAGGTATACTCCAGTGAGATAGTGAAGTGGTCCGTATGGCAGGATATGGAAGGGTTTGGAAAGGAAAGTTAGACTCAACAAAGATAACGTGACGTGATACAAAGATTTTGTGAGTGTGGAGATTATAGCAGCGGAAAGCATTATGGTCAAGTGAGTAACCAATAAAGACGCAAGGAGAAGATCGGGATGTTAACTTATGAGAGGCATAGGGACGTAACCAAGGATAACATAAACAACCGAACACGCGGAGTTTACGAAGGTTAGGGGGTTTGTGGAACAGTGTGTCAAAGGGGGACTGGTGTTGTAGAACTGGTGTAGGCATCCGATTAATTAGGTAGACAGCAGTTTGAAAGGCTGCTGTCCAGAAAGTTGAAGGCATGGAAGCCTGATGTAAAAGTGTGAGTCCAGTTTCTACTATATGCCGATGTTTACGTTCGGCAGAACCAACTAGTTGAGGAGTATGTGGAGGAGACTTGAGGTGTTGAATGCCACAAGCTGAGAGATGAGACGCCAGGGCTTGATATTCACCGCCACCATCAGAGTAGACTGTTTTAATGATAGACTGAAAATAGTTTTCGACCAACTTCTGGAAAGTGGAAAAAACGCGAGAAACATCAGATTTATGAGAAAGAGGATATATCCATGTGTACTTGGAGAAGTGATCTACAAAAATAACATAAAATCGAAACTTATCAAAAGATAAGATTGGAGCAGGACCCCAAACATCAGTATATATAATTTCAAAAGGTTTAGAGGAGGAAATTGAAGATGAACCAAAAGGCTGCCGATGACTCTTATTACTAAGACAAGCATCACAATGCATCATAGAACTAGGGGACTTAAAAAAAGGAAGAGAGTGACAAGATAATAATTTCTGCTGAATAAAGGGTGAGGGATGGCCAAGCCGACGATGCCACACATCAACTGGAGCCGCAACAGAAGAATGAACAGTGGGCTGGGTCATTCGAGAGGCTGACGGCCATTCATAAATGTTGTCTTTATTCGGGCCTTGGACCAATGATGCCCCCGTGCTCAAATCCTTAACAAGAAATGAATCAGGAAAGAATTCAATGGAAGTATTGTTATGTTTGCAAAATTGAGAAACAGAAATGAGGTTGCGTGTAATATGAGGGGCGCATAAAACATCATCGAGAGTAAATGTATTAGAGTCAGAATTAAGCGTTGTGGAACCAGTATGAGTTATAGAAAGTCCTTTACCATCACCGATGATGATATCTTCATTGCCGCCATAGGGATTGTGAAGAGACAAATTCTGAAGATCAGCGGTGATGTGATGAGAGGCACCAGAGTCGACAATCCAATTGGACTGGCTAGGTGTCGGAGTAGTTAGGAGATTTGCCTGTGGCCAGTGTGACGGAGTAGGGAGGCGGAGACGAGACCGGCAAACTTTAGCGGAATGGCCGACTTTGTCACACAGTTGGCAAACGACCCGTCTCTGATGGCTCGGTAGGGCAGGACGCCAAGACGGATGATGGCTGGAGTCGCCACTTTGCGAGAAGGGATGACTAGGAGGATAGGAGGGGTGTTGCATGGAACTCACAGAATCAAGAGGCGTAGTAGCCAAACCTTGGGTGATGTTCGGTGAGTACCGAGCGTTCTTCCGTTTAGACTTGTGACTGACTTGAGCTGTGACAGTTGATCCAGGCAGTTTGTCCGCACGCTTCAAAGACATCTCGTAGTCAGTCAACTTATCATAGAGATCTTCAAAAGAGATTGGCGAGTCGCGTGCCCGAATTGCAGCAGCCAATTCTTTGTAGTCGGTGTCGAGACCATTGAGGGTATGAATGACAACCTCTTCATCACATAGGGAATGACCTATCAAGGCCAAGTCATCGATGATAACCTTGATAAGTTGTAAATAATCAGAGATAGTACTTCCCTCTTGTTTTGTCTCCATAAGCTTGGATAGAAGACTGAGCTTGCGAGTACGCGAATGATTTGCCAGGGTGGTTTGCAGTTTAGACCATGCATCGGCAGCTGTCACACATGAAGATATCAAGGGAGCAACGGATCCAGCAACTGAAGCTTGAATGGCTTGGAGAATGAGACGATCTTGACGTAGCCATAGTTTGTGAGCTGGATTGGGTACTGGATTAGGATCACCGGGGATGTTGAGCATGGCCGGAGGACAACTGAAAGAACCATCAACGTAACCTAACAAATCATATCCAAATAAAAGATTAGAGAATTGAGCTCGCCAGGACGCATAGTTGCCACCCTTTGATAACTTAAAGGGGATTAGCGTGGCGGCATTGATGGAGATAAGCCCTGTAGAAGAACAAGAAGTGGGAGTCCCTACAGGAACTGAAACATCAGAAGAAGTGAACGAAGACATTTTCCTTCTTTTTTTTTTTTTTTTTTTTTTTTTTTTGTAGAAGAAGGCAGCGAACCTTGTGTGATACTCAGGTCACACAAGGTGGAGAATGAGGGAGGGGGCTGCTGCTATAGATTGCTTGCTGTGGATTGCTGCTTGCTGCAGCAGATTGTAGAGGCTGCAGTTCGCCGGAAAATGACCGCAAAAATCTGCAGCAGTACTCAAGGAAACTGCAGTGAGAGAAATCTGTAGCAATTAGGTGTATAGAGAAAAGCGGCAATGAAAGCTGCTGCGATAGAGGAAGGAAGATGCAGCGGTTGCGGCTGCTGCTGGCCGGGAAGTGGCTGCGACAGCGAAGGAGGAAGACGCGAGAAAGACACCGTCGTTCGCCGTTGTCGCTATGGAGGAGGAAGACACCGCCGTTGAGGAGGCGCCGTTGTGTAGAGGGAAACGGCAACGAAAGCTGCTGTGGTAGAGGAAGATGCAGCAGTTGCGACAGCTACTGGCCGGAGAAGTGCAGGAGGCGGCTGCTGCGTTAGAGGAAGATGCAGCAGTTGCGACTGCTACTGGCCGGAGAAGTGCAGGAGGCGGCTGATGTCTTCTCTGGTGCTGCTCAACGTGGGGCTGAAGGACCACGTTGTCCTTCCGGCGAAGAAGAAGGAAGAGGAAGGTGCAGCAAATAGGAGAGGGAGCAAGGCCGGCGAAGAAAGGCAAGACCGGTTAGCACTGGCTCTGAATCCGTGTCTTGGTGCTTCTTCAATGACTCCGCTTGAGGCAGCGTGTTTCTTCAATGACTCCGCTTGAGGCAGCGTGCTACTGTGGCCGCTTGGCTAACACATGGCAATGCCGCTGTCGCCAAGAGGGCTATGGATTGTCACACTGGTCATCCGATGCAAGGTTTTCATCTTGCGGGGGCATGATAAGTAGATGAGATTTCCCTAACTGTTGAGGAAATCTCTCTACTCTGTTGAGGGAAATCCTCTAACCCGTTGAGGAAACTTCTCCTTCTAACCTGTATATAAAGACGGAGGATATGTCAATAACATTCAACTTCTTCTTCTACAACTCATTTATAGTAGCAGCGGATCGTGGTGGGACAGTTCGTGGCAATGCGATACACACGACAGAGTCCCGGGAGGGACTAGATCATATGGAGGTATGATCGGGAGCTACTGGGAGCTCCGCTTTGGTGAACAACACGACGGCAAGAAGGGCTATGGATTCAAGGAGTGAAGGCCATGGTACCGCAGAGGCGGGTCTTCCGGGCATGCACCGAATTTTGCATCGGATGAAAACCTTGGTCATCAGCATATGGGGGCTGGGTTCCACCAAGGGAAAAGTTCGAATGCAAGTACCAGTGAGTCCCATGAGAGGGACTTGATCATGCAGAGGTATGATCGAAGCAGCTGGAGAGTTGGACTGCTCCAGAGCTCATATTCGCTTAAGGGAGCCCGACAAGTCAGAGGACAAGGTCGAGTAAGCGAACGTTGCTACCAAGGAAGCTAAGGAGAACAGAATCGGTGCAAACCCTACAATGTGATGGCAGAGGCCATGCATGGGAGTTGCAGTCTGTCTTTCCATCGAACAAACAGACTGCTTGGAGAACACAGAGGTGTTGAAGCAGGAGGTCGAAAGGGGCGAGGAAGCGACGACAAGTCCAGAGGGACTTAGCTACCCAAAATCAAGCAATCGGTGAGAATGGAGGTGGACTCAGCAGAGTGTCACGAAGGCATATCTACTGATTGTGAAGAAAAGGGATGTAGATGCGAGGCGACAGATAGTAGGGCCATGGGCATGGCAGCGCCATGGTACCGCAGAGGCGGGACTTCCGTCAAAGTCATTGATCCCTTGCTCTCACGGAGGGAGAGCGCTTGGTCGTGAAAGGGGCTGAGGAGGTGGAGCATGCAGAGGCAATCTCCAAGTACCGAGACAAGGCTGAAGGGCAGAGGCCAAGAAACTTCGTAAGACCGGTGTCAACAAGTTTCTCATCAAGATGGCCGTAAGTGAAGGACTTCGGGTCATGCAAGAGTGCACGACTAAGGAACGAAGCAAGCAGTACGCGGTGCTGTACCTTTGCTACTCAGTGTAGTAGGCGGCAGGGTTGATGGAGAAGACGGTACAATCCCAGAGGCGACCTCATCTATCAGAGAATTACTCCAAGTTGGGGTGAAAACTTCCTGCATTCCAGAAGTTCAATGGCATTGAGAAGGTGAATCACAGTAGCTAACTCAACGCAAGGAGTGCAAACACTTCAAGTGCTTCAGAAGTGTGAGCAAAGAGCAGGCGAAGGCCAGTAACCAGCTCGATGCATGAAGTACAACCTCGAGGAGGCGGGCGAAGTCAAGTAACCTTTGCCTTCTCAACTCTTAAGAGAATGGGCGAAACCGAGTACCCCAGTTCTCTTATCTATCTAGCAGAGGAGCTCTGCACAAGTTCAAAGACCCTTCGAAGATAATGGAAGACAATAGTTGTCAAATCCTCACCAACGGTGATCAGTGCTACTGAGAGTAGATTGTCCGCTTCATTTCCCAACGAAATGCCAATCGAAAGCGGAAGTGATGCGAACCTACTTGGATGTGACAACTAACTGAAAGAAGAGTCAATGAGCAGATTTTGTGGAGGAAGGACCCAAAACTTCAGAAGTTTGCGAGGCGATGCTCGTTAAAGCTCCAACAAGCATCCACCCAGTTCAAGCAGCATGTGGAAATTTTGAGAAACTGGCACAGTAAGAATGGTCTTTTCCTTCATTTGGTGGATCCGCAGGAATCAACGAGGATCAACACAACTCAGCCAACCCCACACCAGAGTAAGAGTCATTGGCGAGTAGAAGCAGCATGGCGGATCAAAGGTTCGACTACTCAAAAAGAGCAGCGGAGAGCAGCTGGGAGCCAGGAGGCGCATTGCAGCTGGAGCAGAAGATTGAAGACTCAGCAAAGGCGAAGAGATACAGTGTTCACAAAGGCTTCGACGAGGACGTCGAAGGGATAAGTGGGGGAGAATGTCACGGACAAACTTCTAAACAAGGTGTTTGATATAATGCTTATGTATGTCCGTGTCGTTTGGCATGTTCATGCCTTGTACAACATGTAAAGGGGCGGCCGAAGGCTTAATAGTCCCATTTTAGTTGGGTTGGTGGCCTCTTTAGGCTTGTAAATAAAGGTTGTGTCATGTAGACACGTGCGAGAGCTTTTCGGTCTGTAATGGACCATTTTACCCTTTGTTGTGCCACTGTTCAGAGCTTGTAAAGTCTGTTTGTAATTTGCTTTGTCTATGAAGTGTTTTTCGGACAAGTTTGCTTGTGGATCCCGTTTGAGGCGTTCTCTTTAACCCGTTCTCTCTTTTGTTGGTCCTAAGGGACAATGGGAGGCTTCGGGGAGGCTGACCTTTGCGGACGGACGCGCAAGGGTGCCGCACGACTTAGGCAAAACCAGCTAAGTCCGTGTCATATTTACTGCGCCAGTATTTCTATAAAGACGGAGGATATGTCAATAACATTCAACTTCTTCTTCTACAACTCATTTATCTCTTTATTTTAACATGGTATCAGAGCAGCTCCTCTTGGCGACAGCGGCATCGCCATGTGTTAGCCAAGCGGCCACAGTAGCACGCTGCCTCAAGCGGAGTCATTGAAGAAACACGCTGCCTCAAGCGGAGTCATTGAAGAAGCACCAAGACACGGATTCAGAGCCAGTGCTAACCGGTCTTGCCTTTCTTCGCCGGCCTTGCTCCCTCTCCTATTTGCTGCACCTTCCTCTTCCTTCTTCTTCGCCGGAAGGACAACGTGGTCCTTCAGCCCCACGTTGAGCAGCACCAGAGAAGACATCAGCCGCCTCCTGCACTTCTCCGGCCAGTAGCAGTCGCAACTGCTGCATCTTCCTCTAACGCAGCAGCCGCCTCCTGCACTTCTCCGGCCAGTAGCTGTCGCAACTGCTGCATCTTCCTCTACCACAGCAGCTTTCGTTGCCGTTTCCCTCTACACAACGGCGCCTCCTCAACGGCGGTGTCTTCCTCCTCCATAGCGACAACGGCGAACGACGGTGTCTTTCTCGCGTCTTCCTCCTTCGCTGTCGCAGCCACTTCCCGGCCAGCAGCAGCCGCAACCGCTGCATCTTCCTTCCTCTATCGCAGCAGCTTTCATTGCCGCTTTTCTCTATACACCTAATTGCTACAGATTTCTCTCACTGCAGTTTCCTTGAGTACTGCTGCAGATTTTTGCGGTCATTTTCCGGCGAACTGCAGCCTCTACAATCTGCTGCAGCAAGCAGCAATCCACAGCAAGCAATCTATAGCAGCAGCCCCCTCCCTCATTCTCCACCTTGTGTGACCTGAGTATCACACAAGGTTCGCTGCCTTCTTCTACAAAAAAAAAAAAAAAAAAAAAAAAAAAAAGAAGGAAAATGTCTTCGTTCACTTCTTCTGATGTTTCAGTTCCTGTAGGGACTCCCACTTCTTGTTCTTCTACAGGGCTTATCTCCATCAATGCCGCCACGCTAATCCCCTTTAAGTTATCAAAGGGTGGCAACTATGCGTCCTGGCGAGCTCAATTCTCTAATCTTTTATTTGGATATGATTTGTTAGGTTACGTTGATGGTTCTTTCAGTTGTCCTCCGGCCATGCTCAACATCCCCGGTGATCCTAATCCAGTACCCAATCCAGCTCACAAACTATGGCTACGTCAAGATCGTCTCATTCTCCAAGCCATTCAAGCTTCAGTTGCTGGATCCGTTGCTCCCTTGATATCTTCATGTGTGACAGCTGCCGATGCATGGTCTAAACTGCAAACCACCCTGGCAAATCATTCGCGTACTCGCAAGCTCAGTCTTCTATCCAAGCTTATGGAGACAAAACAAGAGGGAAGTACTATCTCTGATTATTTACAACTTATCAAGGTTATCATCGATGACTTGGCCTTGATAGGTCATTCCCTATGTGATGAAGAGGTTGTCATTCATACCCTCAATGGTCTCGACACCGACTACAAAGAATTGGCTGCTGCAATTCGGGCACGCGACTCGCCAATCTCTTTTGAAGATCTCTATGATAAGTTGACTGACTACGAGATGTCTTTGAAGCGTGCGGACAAACTGCCTGGATCAACTGTCACAGCTCAAGTCAGTCACAAGTCTAAACGGAAGAACGCTCGGTACTCACCGAACATCACCCAAGGTTTGGCTACTACGCCTCTTGATTCTGTGAGTTCCATGCAACACCCCTCCTATCCTCCTAGTCATCCCTTCTCGCAAAGTGGCGACTCCAGCCATCATCCGTCTTGGCGTCCTGCCCTACCGAGCCATCAGAGACGGGTCGTTTGCCAACTGTGTGACAAAGTCGGCCATTCCGCTAAAGTTTGCCGGTCTCGTCTCCGCCTCCCTACTCCGTCACACTGGCCACAGGCAAATCTCCTAACTACTCCGACACCTAGCCAGTCCAATTGGATTGTCGACTCTGGTGCCTCTCATCACATCACCGCTGATCTTCAGAATTTGTCTCTTCACAATCCCTATGGCGGCAATGAAGATATCATCATCGGTGATGGTAAAGGACTTTCTATAACTCATACTGGTTCCACAACGCTTAATTCTGACTCTAATACATTTACTCTCGATGATGTTTTATGCGCCCCTCATATTACACGCAACCTCATTTCTGTTTCTCAATTTTGCAAACATAACAATACTTCCATTGAATTCTTTCCTGATTCATTTCTTGTTAAGGATTTGAGCACGAGGGCATCATTGGTCCAAGGCCCGAATAAAGACAACATTTATGAATGGCCGTCAGCCTCTCGAATGACCCAGCCCACTGTTCATTCTTCTGTTGCGGCTCCAGTTGATGTGTGGCATCGTCGGCTTGGCCATCCCTCACCCTTTATTCAGCAGAAATTATTATCTTGTCACTCTCTTCCTTTTTTTAAGTCCCCTAGTTCTATGATGCATTGTGATGCTTGTCTTAGTAATAAGAGTCATCGGCAGCCTTTTGGTTCATCTTCAATTTCCTCCTCTAAACCTTTTGAAATTATATATACTGATGTTTGGGGTCCTGCTCCAATCTTATCTTTTGATAAGTTTCGATTTTATGTTATTTTTGTAGATCACTTCTCCAAGTACACATGGATATATCCTCTTTCTCATAAATCTGATGTTTCTCGCGTTTTTTCCACTTTCCAGAAGTTGGTCGAAAACTATTTTCAGTCTACCATTAAAACAGTCTACTCTGATGGTGGCGGTGAATATCAAGCCCTGGCGTCTCATCTCTCAGCTTGTGGCATTCAACACCTCAAGTCTCCTCCACATACTCCTCAACTAGTTGGTTCTGCCGAACGTAAACATCGGCATATAGTAGAAACTGGACTCACACTTTTACATCAGGCTTCCATGCCTTCAACTTTCTGGACAGCAGCCTTTCAAACTGCTGTCTACCTAATTAATCGGATGCCTACACCAGTTCTACAACACCAGTCCCCCTTTGACACACTGTTCCACAAACCCCCTAACCTTCGTAAACTCCGCGTGTTCGGTTGTTTATGTTATCCTTGGTTACGTCCCTATGCCTCTCATAAGTTAACATCCCGATCTTCTCCTTGCGTCTTTATTGGTTACTCACTTGACCATAATGCTTTCCGCTGCTATAATCTCCACACTCACAAAATCTTTGTATCACGTCACGTTATCTTTGTTGAGTCTAACTTTCCTTTCCAAACCCTTCCATATCCTGCCATACGGACCACTTCACTATCTCACTGGAGTATACCTTCGGATCAATCGGACGAGCCTCCCATGTCTTCGTCTACTTCCTCCCCTCCTGATCCGCACTATATCACTCCAGTTCAACACTTGCCCGTTTCCTCTGTTCCTACTCCACTCCACTCTTCTCCAATTGATGGGGCAATATGTTCCGAAACACAACCATCCTCTTTACCTCCTTCTCGCCCAAGTGCCCCTGACGTGTCTCCACTTGACCCGGCTTGTGCCACTGATCCTCACCCAACATTACCTCCTAATCCTGTCATCTCCAATCATCCTATGACCACTCGCTCTAAGCATGATATTTTTAAACCTCGTCAAGTACTTAACCTACAAGCTGTCATGAATTCCTCATCCCCCAACATTGAACCCACCACCTTCACTCAAGCCCAAAAATCTCTGCATTGGCGTATTGCCATGAGCGAGGAATATAATGCCCTCCTCCATAATTCAACATGGGATCTAATTCCTTTTCATCCTTCACAAAACATCATCGGGTGTAAGTGGGTCTTTAGAATTAAGCGGAACCCAGATGGCTCAGTTGCTCGATATAAGGCACGCCTGGTCGCCAAAGGGTTCCATCAACGACCTGGAGTTGATTTCACTGAGACGTTTAGTCCTGTTGTTAAACCCACTACAATCCGGCTTATCTTGAGTCTGGCTACCACTAAAGGCTGGCAATTACGACAATTGGATGTTAATAATGCCTTTCTACAGGGATCTCTATCTGAAGATGTTTTTATGCAACAACCCCCCGGTTTTACTCATCCTCAGTATCCACAGCATGTTTGCAAACTTCGAAAAGCCATTTATGGACTTCGTCAGGCTCCGAGAGCTTGGTACACTCAACTTAGCTCATTTTTGACTTCTGTCGGCTTTCTTAACTCCAAATCTGACACTTCGTTGTTTCTGCGACATCATCATGGAAACACAGTGTATATTCTGGTATATGTGGATGATATTATTGTCACAGGCAACAATCCCGCCAGCATCCAAGCGTTCGTCAAACAGCTGGCAGCTCGATTCTCGCTTAAGGATCTCGGACCCTTGAGCTACTTTTTGGGCGTCGAAGCTACCTTCACATCTTCTGGTCTCCTTTTATCACAACGCAAGTACATTCAAGATTTGTTATTAAAGACAAACATGCAGGATGCAAATGCAGTTACAACCCCCATCTCTACTAGCGGTTCTCTCAAATTATCAGATGGAAGTCCTGCTACGGAACCCACTCAATACCGCCAAGTTGTTGGCTCTTTACAATACTTAGCTCTCACGCGTCCAGACATCTCATTTGCTGTGAACAAATTATCACAGTTTATGCAGCAACCATCTACTCTACACTGGTCTGCGGTTAAGAGACTTCTACGATATCTTAAAGGGACTCTAAATCATGGACTCTTTTTTCGTAAACACTCTCCACTTCGTCTTCATGCATTTGCCGATGCTGATTGGGCGGGCAACCTTGATGATAGAACATCCACATCGGGGTATATTATCTTCCTTGGTGCTCATCCAATCAGTTGGAGTTCTAAAAAGCAAAAGACAGTCGCCCGGTCTACAACTGAAGCTGAATACCGTACCATTGCCGCTACCACTGCAGAACTCAATTGGATCACGAATCTTCTCCAGGAACTCAACATCGATTCCACTCCTACAATATATTGTGATAATATTGGAGCTACCTATCTATGCGCTAATCCGGTATTCCACTCCCGCATGAAACATATTGCTATTGACTTCCACTTTGTACGTGATCAAGTTGTCCGCCGTCAACTCCGTGTTTCTCATGTTCATACAGCTGATCAATTGGCCGACTCACTTACGAAGCCTATAGCTCGTAAGCTGTTTGCATTACATCAGTCCAAGATTGGCCTCCTTGATAGGAGCACCATCTTGCGGGGGCATGATAAGTAGATGATATTTCCCTAACTGTTGAGGAAATCTCTCTACTCTGTTGAGGGAAATCCTCTAACCCGTTGAGGAAACTTCTCCTTCTAACCTGTATATAAAGACGGAGGATATGTCAATAACATTCAACTTCTTCTTCTACAACTCATTTATCTCTTTATTTTAACAGTATTGAGGTCGATCCGAGTTAGAATCTAACTTCTCGATGGGTTTCTGCACAAAGGCTAGTATCAGGAGAAACTTTTTGACCCAACTCATTCGACGCTCGAGTTAGTTTAGAAGATTGAAGTGTCAAAATATGTTTTTAAAAAATAATCTAACCCCTAGATCGATGTAAGCGATTAATTTTTATATCTGGTTGACTGAGAATATCATTTATAACGATCTCAACATCTAATCTTGATATTTTATCCACGGGAGTTGATAAATCATAACCTGATTTAGTCTTAACCCAAAAGCATAAAGACAATTGTGGAACCATCGTGATGACTTTGGTGTAGTTGAGATGGTTTCAAGGTGGTCTTTACATAACCTCACCTATTCAAGACAGTCTTAAGATCGACCCAAGATAGAATTTGACTCATCGATTGGTTCTTGCACAAAGATTAGTACGAGAGGAGCTTTTTAACCCGACTCATTCGATGCTTGAATTAATTCAAAAGGTTATATGAGGTGTAAAAATATTTTTGAAAAAAATGGTCTAACCTTTAGATCGAGGTTAACTTTTATACTTGATTGACTAAGAATATCATTTATAGCAATCTCAATATCTCATCTTCATGTTTTATCCACGAGAGCCAATAAACCTTAACCATTCCCATGTTATTGTTCAATTAAAAATGATTTAACTTTTTTCTTCGATATAGTAATTAGTTGATACAGGTTAATTGTTAAAATATTTTCTCTCATATAATATACTATAATCAATCGATCGGAAACAAATGGTTAATACGCGCGTATTCCTATGCACTTGTCTGTTGTGATCGGAGAAAAGACGAGGTGGTCCATCTAAGAAGCCCCACCCGTGGGGGCCACCACCGTTACGCAAGGCGCACAAAGTTGAAATGGGTAGGGCAAGAAAGCTACGGTTGCGTACCTCAGACCCGAGAACAACGTCAAGCACACAAATTGTGGAAAGCCAATGCATTCGGCATCACTGTGAACCCAATCATACATATCATATGTACACAGAAAGCAGACGAGACGCAATGCAAAGCACTGATTCATGGAACGGAATGATAGATACTCCAATGATTGATTGTGGGACACAACAGCAGGTAATATTTGATATTTTAGGGCGATTTTTAAGAAAATATTCATATTTTAAATATTTCTCAAGAGATATCGCCTCTTTTGCTTTTTTCAAATAATATCCTTAATTTTAAAAATACCTAAAATACATTTCAAAGTTTTTTTATCAATTTTTTGTCCTTTTTATTATTTTGAACTATTATAATATTTTTATTTGACTCGTTTATAATATTTTTATTGATGTATCGAAAATACTGTTAATAGTATTATACCGTGACTCTTTGATTATCATTACTTATAATATCATATTTTTATATTTATAATTAGTTTGATTGATGTTAGGATTCTATTTAAATAATTTATGATATTTTCAAGTAGATTTTATAGTGTTTGTGTTATTATGATCAAAATACTATAATGGGTAAAAAAAATATACTATATGAAAAATTTTTTAGGAGCAATTTGAATTTTTTTTTAAAATTAGGAGTATCATTTGGTAAGAAGTAAAATGAAGGGTACTGATTGAAAAAAATCTAAAATAAGAATATTTTTTAGAAAAATTATCAGATATTTAATATAATTTATTGCATTGCATAAAGTGGCCATTGTTTTTCCTTACCCCATTAGTATGGGAAGAAGAGAAAGCAATGGTAGGATAACGTAAAAAAAAAAAAAAAGAATGAGAGAGACAAACCCAATTGAGAATCTTTTTTGGATGTAATAGAAAGGGAAGTAAAAGACATGCAGGGAGTGGAAAGAAATAATATTTTATTTAGCTAATGATAGAAGAGGAAAAAAAAAGAAGTAGCTTTTTTAGAATGGGGAGTCATCCTTAGATCATTCTCTAATAATATTTTAGAATGAGATATCTTTTTCAGATAAAGAGATCTGCTCTATCGGATATTTTCAAAGATCCTCCACCATTATTATTATTTAAATATTATGTGTGTATTGGATAAGCATTTTAATGCAGTCCAATCCAAATAAAACAAAAAAAAAACTTTATGTAATATATATATATATATATATATATATATATATCCCCACAACTTAATGACATCAGAGATGCATAGGAGAGACTCTGATTCGCTGATGTCACAGCTTAATGACATCAGTGAATCCTGTGGCGAGCATACCTCACAAACAGCAACACTCCACCAAATTGCTTGGCAACTTGGATGGTGTCAAGCATTGGTTCTTTCTTCCCTCTCCTGCCCAAGAACTCCTCTATCATCTCAAATGCTTCCCTGCCCACCTTATCAAGATCGGCCTGAGATGCCATCTAGGTTGCTGCGGTTGCTGAGGAACTTGTTCCATGGTGGCTATCGTCTTACGATAGGCACTTGGTTGACTGGAAGTCAATGGTGTGGGGTTGGCATGCATAAACCTTTCGGTGCATTTGGTATGTTTCCTGATCTCTTGGGAAACTAATGGGAGGATATATGGATAGATAAGGTGGCATGCAAATGTAGGCAACATACAGCGTTGGCATCTGATGCTGTTCCGACGTCCCGGAAGCAGTATTATTGGGATGGAATATTTTTCCTCCTTAAGGAACGAAGATTTGATGGATATAGAGTTTGTGGAGAATAGATTCGCATGCACCAATCGATGAGTGAGTATAAGCAATCACAGAGAGAGAGAGAGAGAGAGAGAGAGAGAGGTTTCAAGAATATTACTTTAATGGAGGAATGCTTTTGCATCAGAATGAACCCGGTATTATCCTATCAGGCTGATACGCATGAATACGATGTGGCTTCCTCTCTTCTCTGCATCGAATTAAGAAAGGGGAAATGGAAGACATATGAGTATGTACAGAACCCGAAGCAAAGTGAACTTGACGTCTTAGATCTTAAACCATATGAAAGCAAAGTGATAAGTATATTTAGATCCACGATTGAAGAACTGTATTCATTCTAGAATTTGGGTGGTGATACTTCTTTTATTTTATCGGTGATATTGAGCTTCAAGAATTGCAATAACAAAAGCTTTCGAAAGGAAGAGCAGAATATACTTTAATCGAGTTTAGGATTAATCCAAATAGAAAAGCAGGTCTAAATCGGATGCCTGCATCTAATCACGTGACACCCAAGCATTATCATACTTAAGGTTTAGCTTAAATCAATCTTATGAAAATTCGAAAAAAAGTGAGCTATATATAGAAAAAAAATATTAGGAAGGTAAACACACAGGTAATAAATCATCATTGTACCAAAAAGATAAAATAACCGAGATAATAAGCAATACAAAAGTAACTAACTTTTGTTACGGACTCTCCTCGTGGCCAGATTTATCTTGATTCAATCGAGTCTTTTTTTTTTCAAGTCAGACTCAAGTTAAAATTCACTGATCCAAGCTGAATTCATATAATACTGTATCAGGAGTATCTTCAACAATACTTATCCGATGCTTAAGTTAGAGAGTGAATCAGATAATTCAGTCGAACCCTTTTATAAGGATCATTAAGAATATTACCTCTATATTACATGTCAAACATGATGCATCGATCCTGAGTGTGAATATCGTTACAATACATCGAATTCGAGATAAGATAGCATTTGTGACCCTATTTAATTTGGTAAGATATATTATAAATATGATTGGATTTTGATTATAGTTATTGGCTAATAGAAAAGAATTTCATGTTATAGTAGGATTCCTTAGGGGATGCCCATGATGAAAGAAACTCTCTTAAGAACATATCTTAGACCCTTTGCTCTTTCCACTTTATTCCCTAACCATCAATCTAAGTAATCTTGTGAAAAAAATAAAAAGAGTGGAGAAATTTTATCTAGGGCCTATCCACTTAGCGTCAAGGTGTCGATCCCCTAGTGCTCAGGTTTTAACTATATTATTTTATCTCTAATAGACTGAATAGAGGCACATAGAAGAAATTTAAAAGTATGTATGTACAGATCCAATATCCACATGTCATCTCTCACGCATAATATTCGTTTGTGTTAAGTTAGAATTAGAAACATGAGACTAAAAAGGGATTATAAGCGTTAAAAAGTACATGACGTTATATACCAGAAAACTACAGTACACTGCTCTGTTACATTCATGAGAAGAGCAAAAACTCCATAAAACCTAGCGGGACACACTGCTTTTAAGCACAGCATCACACGTTTATGACAAGAGCTACATATAATACTAGCTAGCACACACCCATCGCTCCTCGATCACTTCGCTGGTTATTACATTAGAGATACAAAGGAGCCACGTACATACATATGAGCCATGCAAGCCGTCAAGGAAATCTGACACCAGAATTAGCCCAGCGAAAGTTGATGACAGATGAATAGCTCTCGGTAACGATTGCAGTACGTCCCTCGGCAAGTAGGTGGCCACCAATCACTGGTTCTCTCTTTGGGGCAGCGTTGCGTGGCGGAGGAGTGGGAGGAGGCCTTCTTCGCCTTCCTAAGCACTCATCTAGCATATCAAAAGCTATCTTGCCCTCCTTGACAAGGTCAGTTGGAGGTGCCATGAGGTACTGAGTGAGAGAGAGAGGGCTTTAGAGCCAAAGAGCTACTGGTTTGCTTGGTTGATGAGGAACTTGCTGTGTGGCCATCCCTTCTTATAGAACCGGCTTGCATCTCGTTCGTTGTCTCCAGTCAATGTTTCGATGGTGTTATGCAACATTTGTTGGTGGCATCTGATGCTTTTCCAACATTCCAAAAGCAATTATTGTGGTGGAATATTTTTCTTCCTTGCGATCAACGGAGACCGGATAGAGCTTGTCGAGAATATTATATATATATATATATATATATGAGACATGCACAAACTATATTTGTCGGATGATAGTTTAACTCATCCACCATATTTTCATACCTAAGATATCGTGCATCAGACTCATTCAATTAGAGTTAAAGATATCATTGGAATAGACCAGTGGCCTCCATTGCACTTGGGAATGGCATTCGTTTACCATCTCTCCAAGTGGAAGAGTTAACATCATAATCCAGAGGAGATGCATACATGATAAAAATGTTAATTATTCTAACTAGTAAAGATTTTGACGATTGACAATGTGATCTTAGGATCTGATTTTATCTTCATCATTTATCCTTTTATAAAAAAAATAAATATTTTAATATATTGATTATTATTTTTACATATTATATTAATGAATATAGACTCAAACTAGCCAAGAGAAAGAAACAATATTATAGTAACCAATGTTATAATAGAGTTAACCTCAAAACGCAAATTAAATGCCATGGAACAAATTTTTATACTTCTAATTCATAATCACTTTATGAAGAACACTGAAACAAATAAGTTTAGGTGGATCAATAGTTTGATTTACAATTTTGCTAGGAGGTTGTTATTTCTTTAATTGTCGATGGTGATGTCTTAATACATTAGTTTTCATTGTTAATTTATTATTTATTCGAAGGTATTAGTTAGTTTAATTGATAAAGACTTTAATAGCCTATCGTAAAGTTTTAAGTTCGAATTCTGTCTTCATTATTTATTCTTTGTAATAAGAGAGTGAGAGAGATAGATAATTGACCAATTAATTTGATACAAGTGAATTAACATGCCTCAAAATACTTGCATCTCAAGTTAAATCGATTCATTCTCCTACTACTTTCCGTTTGGGATGAAATGCAAATCATATTTTCTTTTTTCTATAAATTTTCCTCGGGATGCATTGTGAAAATTGGATGAGATCTCTCCGAATAAGATGTGGCGCTGAGGAGAAACCTGAAATCTAAGATTGGAAGCCATACATACGTGAATTCAAGATAAGCAAAGGGATATTTAGAACCACGATTCAAAGAGTACTGGTTGCTCTTTTTATTCTCGGTGATAATGATAGCTGAAAAAAAGAAAAAGCATATCGTCTCCAATGTTACATCTTTTTCTTTAAGCTCTTCAGTTTCTAGCGTCTCTTCAAAGACGACGACCATACGGTGTCGGAGAAGGACAGTGGCAAATAACTCGAGCAAGAAGTCATAAGACCGTGTACAAGTTATATTAGGAGGATAAGTAATTTGATTCATCTATAAATATTCTATATATGTATCATATACTTTATATTTCTTATCTTAGCAACTGCAAGCCTTTTTTGTTTTCGTTGTTTTGGATGGAATAAGAAAAAGGAGACTATAAAAAGGGAATTATAAGCATTTACATTCATGATAAGATGAAGAACACACTGCTTCTTATAGCACACCATCATAACCTTTGTTACATATAATAGCACACCATCATAACGTTTACTGGTTATTACATTGGAGATCCGTAGGAGCTACATACATATATGAGCCATATCTCAGTGCCATGCAAGCTTTAAGGAAATGTGCCACCATTATAATTTCCCCAGCGAAACTTGGTGACAGCTGAATACCTCTCCTTAACGACGACAACTCGGTGGTCACCAATCACCTGTTCTCTCACTAGGGCAGGGTTGCGTGGCGTAGGAGGAGGAGGAAAAGGAGGAGAAGAAGAAGAAGAAGCAGGAGGAGGAGGAGGCCTTCTTCTCCTGCCCAAGTAGTCCTCTAATATGACAAAAGCTATCTTACCCTCCTTGGCAAGATCAGTCGGAGGTGCCATCAGCTTACGAGTGAGTCTCAAAGAGCTGCTACTTTGCTGTGTTGCTGAGCCACTTGTGGTGCGGCTATCCCTGCTTTATACGGCGCAGTCTTGGATATCCTTGGTTGACTCAGGTCAACGTCGTAGGGTCGGCATAAGCCTTTCGGTGATCTTGGTATATTTGCTCCTCTCCTGGGAGATACGTGGAACGAAGGATAAGATTGCATCTACAGCCAATGCAATGCACACATAGAGTGTTGGTATCTGGTGCTTTCCTAACATTCCAGAAACATTTGTGGTAGATATGGAATATTTAGCTTTAAAATGTATAGTGGTCATATGCCATAACTACAACCACATGATGACTGAGTATCAAAGGTGATAATACTCGGTGAAAGTATTGTATACAACTGAGGCTTCTCCTTTGTACCGCAGCAGATCTCATCTCCAAACTGCACTGCACTAATGTGGCTTGATACACCTTTTAGCTTTATAAACTCTAGAGGGATGCAAAGATTAGTCTGAATCTTTGGGGAAAGTGTGTCCAAAGATGCTGCCTGAGGGTGACCGACTTTAACAAAGTAATGCTGCATGCGGCGGAGACTTTACAAAAGAGCAGAGAGGTCTTTTAGCGAGAGAAAGGATAAAAATATCTCAAATATTAACCTAGCAATTGTTTACATCACTCGTTCCGAATACTGGAGTTACCGTCTTGATCTTAAGGCACAAAGTCCTCCGGGCGACCCTCATGGTGATCTGATGGGATGAGTGATGCGAAGTCGAGATATCTGAGGTGGCTTGGAGGTAGCTTTGGAGGGAACTCTAGCTTCTCGAGGTGGTCCTGCCACCGGTCTAGCTCAAACTCTGGCCTCCTTAGGGGTCCTGTATAAAGGTTGATGTTAGAGGAGATTTTTTGATCCGACCCTTCCGACGCTCAAGTTAGTATTGTAAACTTCTAGGGGGGTGAAATGACTTGCAGTGAGATAGATCCACCCCCTAGGTAGGCATTGGGGGTCGACTTTTATACTTGGGGGCCATGGGATCATTCGTAATTGTCTCAACGCCCTCATCTTGTCGCTTGTTCACATGAGCGACTGATTCGAACGGTCCCTTATGTTGGGTCAAGCTCATATGTGGGCTTCAACTGGATGATTTGGGCACTAAGCCCAAATCTGATTTATTATTAAACAAAAAAAGAAAAAGAAGAAAAAGGGAAAAGACTTCTTTGCTTATGTTGTTTATGCTGCTTTGGTTAATATTTGCTTTTGATAACAAGTTGATATTTTTGATGAGGAACTCATTTTGATATACAAAGAGGGAAAATACTTATTCCGCTATAATATTTTTCCCAACACCCTGTGGCCTGTCTCCCGCAAAGGTCGACCAAAGGTGGGGGAAGGAGTATGATCGGCTAACCCAAGGATCACCACCTCCAGCGACTAACAAGACTGGTCCGAACGACATCCCGTGGACTATTGTCCACTGGGGATGACATGCCATTACCCCCTCTATGTCGATAGTGACGGGACTTCTTGGCCTTCGTCTTTTACGTTAGTTTTTCTATGATAGCTAACTAGCGCATCATGATTGGTACTAAAATATTTCCTCTTGAGAAGAAATATTCTCTCTTTGTATTTTTTATACCATCTCGTAGGCATCACCTAATGTGATAAAGAAATGTGACGAAAAATGGATGGATCAATAGATCATCATCTTGTACGAGATGTCACAGCCATTCTCCAATCATAAGGAGTTAGTGTCACGAAGTGTAATATAGAGTGTTTTGAATAAAACATTACATCATATTGTAGATCAAATTATCATAGCTACACGTTATGATTTGTTATCATGACGTAATGATGTTGATATATAGTGCCATATGGTAATAACTTGATGCCGCAAAGGAAAAGAAATGAAAATAAGGCAAGGAAATGGAACCACGTTGGAGATTATACATACATATATGATATCAAAGGAAAAGCATGTTTAGTACATACAAATGTAATGTCATAAACTTGGATTTTTTGTACTTAATACTTTAATAAATAGATTTAGTTATACATGCACATAAATTTATAATGCTTTCATATTTCTTTCAGAATAATTATTGAGCCAAACAGTAGGGTACTGCTGATTGTGAGAAAAAGAGAAACAAACTGTGTATATGTACATAATTATTGCTGAATTGACATGAAACATGCACATGATAATACTCTATACAGGGCCTAATCTAATACTTCATTCCAAGGCATAGGAAGGCTCCTAATTGAGTGTGATTGGGCTCGAATGGAATTCAAACAACTTTTACTTTATTTGATACGTTCTTCTCTGCCAATCTCATTCACTATGTTCACTCACATCATACCACTTGCCCCAAATGAGATGCAACCCATCCACGCACGTGACCGTCATTTCATGTCACCCACGTGATGGCAATTTAGTGACTCCCTATCCGTTATCCTCATTTCCTTTTTTTCTAAAAAGATGTTTCTCACCAATCGAAAATATTTCGACTAATACTAAAAACACGATAATAAATTCACTACGTTGCCAACGGTCGCTGCGACGGAGAACCAGTCGATGCCCCTTCTCCGCGCTCCGGATCCCGTTCCAACTCCGTCGACGTCCCTCGGCCGCAGCAAACCCTCGAGCCCCCGCCGAGAATGCTCATCAGCGAGAGCATTCGGCTCCCAGGCGACTTCAACCCTAACCGTAGCTCACCTTATGTTTCCCTCGGCGGCACTGTTGGTGTAAACAACTTTAAGCCGTGGCCTCGGGGCCGACGCGGCTTGGTTCAGGTCTGATTGATGGGGATCTTCCTGGGACGACCCTTGAGACTGCTGAGGTGGCCGACTGCAGTGGTCCAATCGCAAAGGGGTCATCGTTTCCTCCGGGAGGAGGCTCCTCGCCTGGGCGTTTAGTGGGAGGCCTCCGTCTTCGCACCTGCACACAGGTCGGGTTGGGAGAGCTCGGCCCGACCTCTCCGACGATCAAGTTAGTGAATAGTCGCATGGGGTTTTCTTGTTGTCCTCCTTTCTTCCTCGATGCACGAAGGTTTTTATAGTGAAGGTTACCATTGCCTTATATGCCCGCTCGCAGGGAGCAGGATCGTACTCCTAGTAACGTCTGACATCGATGATAGCGTGGCGTGAAGGATCGAGCCTGAGCAGGATGTTAATGTGCCTTGGTTGGTGTTCTGATCCGTGTTGACCAGGTTCTGTCAGGTTAACAGAGGCGCGAGGCGTCATCTGAGGCAGCTGACGTCAACCCGAGTCTTATCGCCATTATTACCCTCATCATATCCCCCCCTCCCGAAGGAAGCTATGCATCGGTTGTTGTAAAGGGGGGTACGAGGCATGGCTTCAGCTTTATGAAACTATCCCTACCGGGCGGTTGCCGATCCATTGCCAAGGGTGTGGGAATCGTGGAGTTTAGTAACTAAGGAGGGTTGGGCTTGCAGCGGTGGTCTTGGGCAGTATGCAGCCGATGAGCACGACTCAGGTGGGCAGGCCGCGCAGAGGTTGTGGCCTCGGGCAACATGCAGCCGATGAGCACGACTCGGTCGGGCAGGCCAAGCAGAGGTTGTGGTCTCGAGCAACACGCAGCCGAGGAGCACAACTCATTCGGGCAGGCCGAGCAGAGGTTGTGGTCTAGGGCAACATGCAACCAAGGAGCACGACTTAGGTGGGCAGGTCGTGCAGAGGTTGTGGTCTTGGGCAACACGCAGCCGAGGAGCACAACTCAGGCGGGCAGGCCGCGCAGAGGTTGTCTCGGGCAACATGCAGCCGAGGAGCACGACTTAGGCGGGCTAGCCGCGCAGAGGTTGTGGTCTCGGGCAACATGCAGCCGAGGAGCACGACTCAGTCGGGTAGACCGATCAGAGGTTATGGTCTCGAGCAACATGCAGCCGAGGAGCACGACTCAGGCGGGCAGGCTGCGCAAAGGTGGTCTTAGGCAACATGTAGCCGAGGAGCACGACTCAGGCGGGTTGGCCGTGCAGAGGTGGTCTCGGGCAACATGCAGCCGAGGATGGCATTGTAAGCGGTGGGGAGGTCCACCACTAAAAAGGTAGACATCACCGTCTTGGATCTTGGCAGCATTCCCAAAGTCAGGGGCAAAGTGACCGCTCCCAGCAGTGAAATCGAGTCGCCGGTGAACCCTGTGAGCGCCAAGCACATAGGTTCCAAGGCTTCTTTAGCTAATCCGAGCTTCTGAAAAGCGTCCAGATAGAGCACGTTGGCTGAGCTCCCTGTGTCGATCATGACC
Organism: Musa acuminata AAA Group; assembly: GCF_036884655.1. Lineage (NCBI taxonomy): Eukaryota > Viridiplantae > Streptophyta > Magnoliopsida > Zingiberales > Musaceae > Musa > Musa acuminata. Next base: position 13,583,995 of record NC_088327.1, on the reverse strand, counting down.
CTCTTCACCTAGGCGTTAGCTATCCTAGCCGTTATTACAAGTGCATCGTCATGCTCCGATCGCTCAGCACCCTCGGGGGGGAACGCGACCTCGGGATCAGGGCCGCATCTGGGAGGATCGGTATCAACAGAGCGAGCGTATGCCTTCCTTTCGAATATACTGTTTCCTCCGGATGCTGGGCCGCCCGTGATGACGTCGATTTGGCGCTCAACGGGGCCCTCCGGATGGGGCAAAAGTTCCCTACTCTGTCGGATGTACCGACTGAGGTGTCCTCTATGGAGAGCTCCTCGATTTGCTGCTTCAGCTCGTGACACTCCTCAGCGAGTTCCCGCGGGCTTTTCATTGGGTTGGGGGCCTAGAGTAGCCCCTTCTCCCTTATTCGGAGAAATATCTACATTCGGGATGCGCCCAAAGGGGGTAACGAGGACCTCAACGCCGGCGGGTCAGGTCGGTCCGACCTACGCCTCAGCGTGACGGACTGTTATCCCCGGACCGGCTCTGGCCTGACCCTCTTGTGCTCCCCCCGCTTCCCGACCATCCAAGCCTCGGCCGCGATGAACTGGTTCGCCCGTTGAAGCATCTCAAGTACCGCGGTAGGGGGTCGCTCCACGAGGAACCAGAAGAATATGGAAGGTCGCAGGCCTATCATAAATGCCTGCATTAACAGAGAGGGATGAGCGTCGGGTAATCCCCGGATTTGTGTTGCAAAACGATTCACAAAATGGGAGAGGGGCTCGTCCTCCCTCTAGTTGAGTCCGAGGAGCAATGCAACGGAAGGTTTCGGCCGGGCGTAGGCCAGGAAGTTAAGTTAGAAGTCCTTGACGAGCTGGTCAAAAGAGGCGATCGTCCCGGTCTTCATGCCGCTGTACCACGTACGGGCCGACCCTCTCAGAGTTGTGGGAAACGCCCTACACATCAAAGCATTAGAGGTTCCATACAACGTCATTTGGGCACGGAAAGTGATGACATGGTCCGCTGGGTCGGTGGAGCCGTCGTATGCATCCAGAGAGGGGAGTCGGAAGTTCGGGGGGACTGTCTGATCCTGTATCTCGAGCGTGAATGGAGACCCCTGGTGGGCATCCTCACCGAGCTCTCCCCTTGACCTACGAACATCCTGTCGCACCTCGTCGAGCCGCTGACTAACAAAACGTAATTGGGCTTGCAGGGAGTCCGCCGAATCCGAAGATAACGCCTTGGGTTCCGGGCGACCTCTCGGGTATGCAGTCACTCGATCCCCGAGTGGGACCGATCGGACCCGAGGCGAAGTGGGGAGCTCCTGCGGGGGCGTGCGAGCCCGAACGGGCAGCTCCTATTGCCGCAGCGACTGGATCACAAGCAGGTGCGACGGACGAAAAACGAGTGGGATAATAGACTGCACCATACCGGTCAAAGTTCGGACTTGATGAGAGAAGTCATGAAAGGCCTCGGATGACACGGGCGACGGGTCGGCAGGGGCGCCGTCGGGTGGCGACAAGCCCGGGTTGTTGAATATCCGCCAATAGCGCTCTGAGGTCGCGGCAAGGTGTTCGTCTCGAGGTTCTCCATGCGGGGGTGTTCCCCCGGAGCTCCGATCGGGGGAGGCCCCTCAGCTGCGGGTTCATTTGAGTCGATTAGGCGATCCCTCGACATTCGGGCCCTCCTTCTAGCGTCAAAATGTTGGTGTAAACAACTTTAAGCCGTGGCCTCGGGGTCGACACGGCTTGGTTCGGGTCCGAATGATGCGGATCTTCCTAGGACGACCCTTGAGACTGCTGAGATGGTCGACTACAATGGTCCGATCTCAAAGGGGTCACCGTTTCCTCCGGGAGGGGGCTCCTCGCCTGGGCGTTTAGTGGGAGGCCTCCGTTTTTGCACCTGCACACAGGTCGGGTCGGGAGAGCTCGACTCGACCCCTCCGATGATCAAGTTAGTGAATAGTCACAGGGAGTTTTCTTGTTGTCCTCCTTTCTTCCTCGGTGCGCGAGGGTTTTTATAGTGAAGATTATCGTTGCCTGATGTGTCCGCTCGCAAGGAGCAAGATTGTACTCCTGGTAACAACTGACATCGACGATGACGTGGCGTGAAGGATCGAGCCTGAGCAGGATGTTAATGTGCCTTGGTTGGCGTTCCGATCCGTGTTGACCAGGTGCTGTCAGATTAACAAAGGCGTGAGGCATCATCTGAGGCAACTGACGTCAACCCGAGTCTTATCGCCATTATTACCCTCATCAGGCACCTCTATCATTAAGTCCCTGGAAGCAGAGCTGGACTCCGACGCATCATCCCCAAGGAATAACGCGGCCGAATCATCCGTTGGCGCTGGTATCGGCAGAACCACCTGAATAAGCGGCGGTGGCGGGGCAGCCTCCACGGCGGTGCGGCAAAGGGGACAGGTGGAGTGGGAGTGGAACCACATGTCTATGCACTCCATGTGGAAGCAGTGGCCGCACCGCGGGACGGCTCGCATCTTCTCCCCTTCCTCCAACTCGTTGAGACACACCGCGCACTCCACCACATCCTCGTCGCACCCCGGTGCGGCGGCGGCGAAGACGAGAACGGGGAGGGACTCGAGGACGCTAGGGTGGAGGCCGCGACAGGTGGCAGATGCGGAGGCGAGGGTGCCGCCCACGCCGTCGATGCCGAAGACGAGGCGGCGATGGCCGCGACGGATGATGCGGAAGCGCCAGCGGAGGTAGAGGTAAAGGAAGACGAAGAGGAGGACGGCGGCGAAGAGGATGACGGTGGAGGCGAGCATAACCTTGCCGCTGAGGGCGTAGCGGCGGGGGTTAGGGGTCAGGTCACCGCAGTGATTCACATCCATAGCCGCACGGAGAGGTGAGTCTGACAAACCGACCACTTATCCCGTCTTTTATACTGACACGCGTCCACTACAGGAGGAATCGTAGGGATTTGGCTTGTTCGCGGATATTTAGGACCAATTTGACGGAAATAGCCCTCGATGTTTAGCGGGTAAGTCTGGTATAAAGGGGGTTGTTTGGGGAATGCCTGCGGTTTCTAAGTACCTGAAGTTTAATTAGGCTACGTGGAGTAGTATAAATAAATATGCTTCCAACCAATCAATATACAATATTGTTGACACGCACGATATACTAAGTGGAAGGTCATGCAAACTCCCTTCTCTTGGTCTTGTCATCTTTCATCCTGTGAATGCTCTCCATCAGCACCCTCTTGTTCTTGAAGACATTACCCTTCGCTTTCATGTACATATGATGATACAGATACTTATCGATCTTGTTGGATTCCCTGTACCTGCGCAATAAACGCCGTAGCACACGCGTTCTCCTAGTCCACAGCACCTTTGCCGGGAGCCGAGCCTCCGTTGTACCCCTTCGCTTACCTGCGCCACATATAATTGGAATAGATCGATACATGATGATCTAAAGATGAAACCTAACCATCTCAAGCGCGGAGTCTATGTACCATATCCCGAGTGTCTTCCCTTCCGCTTGGCTTCCAGCGCTCGCCGTGCTCGAGACCGTGAGTGAGTCTTTGTAGGTTTCCTTACCGCTAATCCGTCCTTCACTAACCTTCTTATGCTTTCCCCTGCAAGTTAACACTTGGTGATGATGATAATAATAATAATAATGATGATGATGATGGTGCGAGAGAGAGAAAAGATTGGCAGCTCACTGGAGTTGGCGACGGCGATGTGGTTCACCTCATGGGGGTCGAGCCACACCTTGTGGCGGCCGCAACGGAGGACGCTCGCGGCGAGCCGCTTCTGCAGCTTTAGCGACACCATGTCGCTTCTCCGCTGAACAAGACGTAAGGTTGATGGGAAGCGGAGGGTCTTCTTCTTATATGCATGGAGATGAAGGAAGGTTCAAGTGGTTTCCTTTCCTTGGCGCCCAAGTTTAGATCAAGCTTTCACCGGTCCCATTCTTTTTGTATTCTCAGGTAAATTTCTCTATGGGAAGAATCCTCGAGAAGTCCAACGTCGCTGCTGCCGCAAGTAATCGAGCTAACCAATCAGGGGAGGGGGACTGCGTGATTCAAGTAATTGGTAGACCATACAACTCCCGCAAGCAATGATCGAAGCCCGACGTCATCCATTAAGCTGCCATTGGTGCAGAAGTCGAGTTTCTTGCTTCGTAGGTCGATTACGGTGGCGGATTTGAAATGCCTATTACATGAAACAAAATCTATAAAATAGAGGATGCTAAATCTCACATACACTAAAAATTTGAATATCGTTTAAGGATGCAAATCACATAATATCATACGTACCATAAGAAAATGTACGAAGTCCTAACATGGGTGTCGCCGGATGGGAGATCAAAGCCTAACTAGTGTTACACAGGGGTGGCTTGGTTCATTGCTCCTTCCTGCAAGTCTTAAGTGATGACGACGTCGTCGTTGTAGTGCTGAGCCACGGTGGCCAATGCTCCTCTTGAACCGATGTGGGGGTGGCATCATGTGAATCTAAATCTGAAAAAGGCATCGACGAGAACCACTCTAATATTATAAAATATTTTTAAAAAAAAATTAAGTAAAAAATAATAAAAAATTATCAATTAATTGGTCTATAAACTCTAATGCATATATGCTTGATTTGTCTTCTTACTTAAATATTAGTTTAATTTTTAATATGAAGTATTTAACTCGATATTATAATAGTTTTGACTCTCATTCTTCATCAATCGGTGTTGTTGCGTGTGATGACAACACCAATTCTCCCTAACACATGGATGGTTTGGAAGTTATTTTTGATGTTCGCCTAATTATATTTGTTACTAATATTATTCAACACTTTCTTATTAAATGACGTGATCGTTCATAATTTAATATCGCTTGGATTACTTTAAATGAATTTTATGATTTTACATTATATTTATTGGATTAGTACATTACATGTCACTCTTTACGAGTGTTTTTTTCTATCGAATGAGAATGATAGAAAACTATCTAACTTTACAAATGATTTTAGAAAAAAAATATTTTAAATAAAATTTATTCATTAATTGGTTTGAAAATTCTTAGAGTTGTATTAAAAATAAAAAAAAAATCATCTTTGGAGGGACTCCCTTTTATAATAATATACTCGTTTACTATTTATTTAGATATTTTAATTTTTTTTTAAATATTTTAAAATTTTATTAATTTTTTTTTAAGAATTATTATCTTTATTAATTTTAACACTTAAAAATATAAATAGTAAATTCCATTAACGAATCAAATATTTTTGATTTAAATAAAATATATATATTCTCTCATCTCTTATTCTTCTCCTCACTTTCTTTCTCTTCCGCTCTCTTTTTCTCTAATTTTCTACTCTATTCTGCATCACCCATTCGACTGTCAAAGATAAAAGATATAAGACCATTGTCGACGGCTCTAAATGCCCAACCACGCCATCTCGTATCTGCGAGTTCGATGATTGCCTAAAACTCATGCGTGTCCGAGTGGGGCATACGATGTTTGAATGCGAAACGAAACGCCGTCAGGTCGGTTAGTCCCACATCGCCAAGCTTCCGAGTCTGGAGGACGAAGCGCTTCTTAAATAACCGGGCCGGGCTTCCTCTCAACGTATCTCCCGTCTTGCCGGGGAATGTAAGCTGACCGACCAATGATCGTATTCAGACGGTCGGTCGTGCCGACGCCCTCCGAAAGCGGGAACGCATGTAGCCAACCCCGCCCTACTCTTAGGTTGGGGGACCAGTGCGCCAATTTTGGGAAGTGCCCGCCTACCCACGTGGTGGCCTCCACCCTCACTGCCTCCCAACGTCAATCGTATTCTAGTGTTTTGTGTTTTTGTTTTGTTTGCGCTATTATTATTGGGGCCCAATACATATATTCCTCACCAAATGTTTCTTTGACTGACTACTAACAGAACGGAAACTAAACGTAATTTACAAAAATAATTTGATTATTTATTTATTTATTAGTATTTCGAAATTTAAGAAAAAAAATAAGTTGTGAACAAAGGCCGAAAATTTTGAATAATAAATTGAAGTGTGATTTTCTATTAAACTAAATTGGATTAGTTGGATTCAATCTATTGTTTTTTTTATCCCTCTTTATCAACCCTATGTAAATTGACTAACAAATCGATTAGTCGTGGCCCCACCCTTGAGTACTTGTCTTATAGGAATACATATGCTATGTTAAATTCGAAGCATAGTGTAAAGCCCCCTCGATTTAAATGCCTTGGCACTTTTGGTCTATGAAGTCGGGTGTGCTTATATCGTGGATCTCGTCACGTGGACACAACCTCCAATCATGTTAGCACAAACACGAAACCTCGGGACAAAGATGGATTGTCATATCGGACGTGCTATCATGAATTCGTGACGATGGTCGCCCCTCCTCCTATGCTGTCTAGAGCCACATGAACCAAAATCGTCTTAACAAGGATCGCTCCGAAAAGCTCGGGATGGTATCACGCGATGTCATTCTGCACATATCAGGCAACGGTCGTTTGAAGGTATGAACTCATCACCCGATGAGTCAGTTGCCGCATGCAGATCGTGTACGATCGACCATTGGACATCAGAATAAAAGCCCTCAACCAGCATCTGACAAGAGGGCGGAAAACTTTCTACAAAAGTTTGATTGACTTGATCTTTGAAGGAGCTTAAGTGGGAAAACCCTTTCCCTCCCAACTTAGACCGGTGTACAGGAACCCGATGATAATGAAGCAGAACATACTCACTAAAGAGGTGCATCTAGATCAACCCTAAGCTTAATCAATTCCCGATGAAGGCTTAATCACGAGGAAAATCCTAAACATCGACAATCGAATAAAGCTGTGTTGACATCTTAACCACGGCGTAGAGATTCACTACCAATAATGATGAGAAATAATCATGAAAGTTGAGGGAAACCCTAAGAATCAATGCACAGAGAGAACAATCCATCACACTCTTCCCTTAAATGTGTCACAACCTCACTCGGAGCCTCAATTAATGTGCAATTAGTGGACCAAAGAGATGGGTGGTATTTGCGGCACGAAGATTAAAGAAACCGACGCAGCGGCTCACCTGATGACGCCACGTCTTCGTCGCAACGGTAACCCCCATCTCTCTCTCTCGCTCGCTCTCTCCCTCTTTATTCCCACCAAACTCGCTCGCCTTCCGAACTCTCTCCCTCAAACTTCGCATCCTTTCCTTGACAAACCCCAACCCTCGCTGTGTAATTTGCATTAGCAGTACTGCTCGTCTGTGCAAGGCGGAACAACGAGTGGCATGCCACGGTCTTGACCGATCCAAAGGCTCCGGCAACCATCTCCGTAGATCCTCTTCTCTCGGATCCATGGCGAGGCAACCGAGGGAGGAAACGGACTCCAAAGCACAGCTGGTGAGGGAGATCTGCTCCACCGGATCCATGTTCGCCGCCTGCACGCACCGCCGAAGGCCACCCGCATTCGTCGACTGGTATCTCGTTCTCGGAGTACGTTGATCTTTCTTTGGTTTGGTGTGCCGTGTTCTACCGACGGGGAGGAGTGGTCGGGTTCTATTGAGATCTGTGTGCCGGAGTGCAGGTCGATGAGGAGGAGAAGGTGGACGCCATCCGCAAGCGCTACCGTCAACTTGGTAGGGCACGAGACTTGGCTCGAGCACTGTGTTTGATTTGTGTCCGCATGCTTTGCTCTTCTGGAAACGATAACGTGTTCACTGACTTTTGTCTCCTCGGTGGCGATGATTTTGTTGCAGCACTGCAGCTTCATCCCGACAAAAATAAGCATCCCAAGGCCGACGTTGCATTCAAGCTTGTGTCGGAGGTACCCATCGGAAATAGAACAAACCATGGTTAAACATTACATTCCGGCCATTTATTTCCTTCCCACAACATTTTTCTTGGCAAATATCAAGAAATTATACATGTTTTTCCAGTGTTCACGTCAGAAATATAACCCCTCCTCTTCCCACCTCTCTGCAACAGCAGCTGCAGAAGAAGGCTCCGATTTGGAACGAATCATATGAAACTGTCACTTTTGTGTTATAGTTCATTCAATTCAAGCATTTTGCACACACACTTCTTTTCATTAAAAGCATCAAAAACTGAGATTGTTCTTTTTGTCTCCTTGCCTCCTAGTCAATGAAGTCCATGATGCCAACCTCAATCATATCATCCTGCGTGCCTCTTTTGCACTTTAAACATGCATCATCCTGCCAGCCATTTAGGTTATCCACTCTTAGTTTCATAGTCGAATCAAGTCAGCTTAGGCACAAAACTTGGTTAAGGACAAACTGAGTCAAAAAGTTTGGGCATTGTCCTTTCTCGAGTCTCAATGGAGCACACAAAACTATTTGCATTTGCAGATGCACATAACATAAAGCACTTGCATTGCCCTTTCTCGAGTCTCAATGGAGCGCACAAACTATTTGCTGCAGGCATATGAATGTCTTTCTGACAAAGCCAAAAGGAATGCCTTCAATTCCCAGAGGTGGAGCAACTTGTGCAAGGAATGCTACAGGAGATCTCGGAGCAAGGAGCATGTTCACAGGCAGAGATGCTGGCAGTCCACAGGACAAGCAAGTTCATATAAAGTGATGAACAACTTGAGACAGATGCAGAAGAGATTTAGAGAGGAATGTGAAGTGATGGAGAGTTGCATGAGAGCCAACCAATCATACTGGAAAGAGTCCCCAGTCTTCAGTCCATATGAACAACTGCTGTCATCCCCGGGTTATCCTCACTCCAGAGAAGCCACCCTGGAGAAGCCAATGAGCAGCAGCCATTGGCAAGCTCGAGACCAGTGTGGCAGAGGTGCAGGCTGTGAGTCCCCCATATATGAGATCAGGAAACACAACTATCCAAGGAGTAGGAGCTTCTGCTTTAGGTTCTGATGCAGCTTTGTCTGCATACTCTGTCCCTCGAAGCTCCTGCCATGTTTATTCTTTGCATTTTTATGATGTACTGGTATTTCTTCATGATGGACTGGCTGCTTAGTGTCACCTATTTAACATAAGCATGATATGAAAAGTCCTTGTTGCAGTTCAGGTGTAGGTGTAGAGGATCACACTAGAAAATTAGCTGCTTGTGCGTTACTTTGATCTGGAGCTATCTATGATGGTAGTCAAACCTCCAAATCTGTCAGCAACTCAGTTCTGAAAGGGATTTTGCCTGAGGACAACAAAACTTCTCCCACTGGCATCATGCTTTTATATCATGTTGGCCTGCAGGAGACTTTTCAAACTGAAGATGACATTTGTTGTTGCAATCTGGATTCCTTTCCATGAAGGATGTAAAATTGACACAGTCAATGAGAAACAATATTCTTCAACCTAACTTCCGCGATTTTGAACACAGTTGATTATTACCTTTGCTGGGCATGCCAAAAAAAAGGGGATGATAATACTGGGGCCAAAAAATAACATCTGAACACCATTAGGGAGAATTAGCAGAATGGACATTGTAAAGCTCTTTTGGTGGCACAATGTAGTAGTCAAACATTGCTATAACTATGATGCAGAAGAAGCTAGATACAGATACAACATGATGCAGAAGAGAGAGAGAGAGAGAGAGAGAGAGAGAGAGAGAGAGAGAGAGAGAGAGAGAGCACAAATTAGGACAGGACACAGTACAAAGTTGTTTCTCAGTGTCTCAGTAGCAGACTAGTCCAACAGGTTCTTAAACAGGGCTGCTTGAAACCTTGATTAAGAGAATCCACCCAAATGTATCTTCAAGGAAATTACCACAAAGTTAAAACTAAATCCAAGAACTTTAACCGGACAATGTATGAAACAAATTCTCCGGTATTCAAAGGCTACAAGTCTAAAGATATATCGTTTTATGATTGACACGAAGAAAGTTCTGCAAGTATAATCTTTTATAGAATAGGACAATGAAGACATAAAACTTCCTACAAGTTCTTTACATGATCCAAGTTTGAATCAATAAAAAAACTAAGCATTTTTTTTGTTTGCAAACATATCAATATCTAAACTAGAAGATAGATATTGCATATCCCAGAAGCTAAGGTTAATTCTCAAGGAATGACAGCTTCCGCCTTTGCCCGCCAAAAGCATAACCATGTTTTGAACAGAAAGTACGACTAGTAGAGGATCTAGCAGAAGAAACTATTAAGAACATGCAGTCCAAGTTCTTCAGACCATCACAAAATAAAGATTTGTTGACTTGCAATCAAGTTTGGCAGTCACTAAAAGTAGCCGAAAGAAACTGTTAAGTGTAGATAATATCAAGTAACATGAAATATCATAACATACTACCATCCGAGCAAAGAATCAAATGGAAGAGTATCATCATCATAGACCTAGAGGAACCTAACCGAAGGTAGAATAAATAAGATATCCAAAAGTTTAAGTGCATCAAAATTGGAGTTACATGACAACAGCATAATAAGATCCTACAATTCTCATAGGGTAGCAAGTGCAGCAGAGATCTTACGGTTGATGATTACTATCAAAAACCATCACCAAGAAGCAAAGTTTAGTATGATAAAACAATAAAAAGAAAGCTTCCCACAAGTTCACTGTAATATCCAATTTCAGATTACTTGAGAAAAATGAGTTTTTCTCCCATTTGCATACACTTTAATATTGTCTTAGCAATCAAACCAAAACCTTGAGAAGTCCAAAACTTGTAGAGCCCTAATGTCAGAATCATGAACAGGTGATACCTCATATTTTCACCTACTTCAAAAATCGAACTTGTCTCGTGTAGAACGTTAACAAAACAAGTTGGGGCTGACAAAATCATGGGTAACCGGAATTAGGATCCACTAGAAAATAAAAATGAAATGCCCTTCCTTTGCAATTTGAACACACATTATACAAAATTCAGTCGGACACAACTAGCATTAAGGCAATTATAAACACTTAAAAATCACTACTTTCAAGACAAAATAATAATTAATCTTTTTATAACATCTAGCTCACTTTGCAAGGCCTTAAACATAATCACAAAGTAACAAGCAATTCATGAGAGTAATAAAATTGGATCACCCACCCAATTCCTATTGCAAACATTACTCATAAATTTGTCTGAAAATAAATATAGAGATGAAAATTATCAAATTATGAATATATATTCGGAAAATAACCCAAATTTCCCCTGACAATTACGTTGCAATCTTACCTAGATATAGAAAGACAGGAAGAGATGCAGTCAATGTGTAGCATCGATGACCTTGGTGGCCTTGAACACTGGATGTAGCAACCCGAGCTCGTCCTTCACATCGAGAGGGTTGCGGGTCTCATTCCTTATCCTCTTCACCCTCCGGCTAGCTAGTGATTTGTGGGTGAACCCGTATATCTGCAAGATCTGATTGTCCCCAAAGTTAAAGGCGCGGTCCATCTGCTTTAGGCACCGTTCCACCGGGTAGTCCCCAAACTTCCCGCAGGGCTTGCAGCCAACGAAGTGGGTGACGAGGGGCCATCGGTGATCCCCGAGCCCCGGGTGGTGGTTCTCGATCATCTCCTCGTAGCGATCGACGAGGATTCCCCAGTAGCCGTGGAGGTAGTAGGCGCTCTCGAGGTAAACCTTGTCGCCCCACTGGTCGCGCCGGGTCGCGAGGAGGTAGACCATGGCGGATTGGTCGTCAGCCTCGAAGACCGGGCGGTCCTTGAGGAAAGCGGTGAGTACCTTGCCTGCCTCGGTGCGGGTCTTGCCCTTGGGGCCCATCGGCGCCCAGGCGTCGAGGAGGTCGAGCGACCACTGGCAGTTGCGGAGGAGGAAGCTGCCGGTGTTGAGGCCGATCCAGTTGTGGTCGTCGTACACCATCTCGTTCCATCCGTGCATGACCAGGTTGTAGGGGGCGTAGCGCTCCCAGGGTAGCTCGAAGGCCATGTCGGTGAACATGGCGTCGCTGTCCATCCACCACAAGAACTCCACCTCCGGGTGCGCGAGCAGAAGGGATCGGATCAGAGGCAGCTTGGCCCAGAATCCAGCCATCTCGGCGTCGAGCAGGGCCATGTTGTAGAAGATCTCAATGCCGTGGACGCGGCAGTAGTCGATCTTGTTCTTGATGGACTTGAGGAGATAGTGGTCGCCCACGGGGTTCTCACAGGGCTTGGGGGAGGAGCCCGTCACCAGAAGCACCCGGGGCTTGTTTGGCCCGAGGAAGCTGGGCCGCTCGGGATGCCGGCGGAGCCAGTCGGCGCGCTGCTCGTCCCAGTCGGAGATCTTGGGGCCCAACGAGTAGGGTTGCGAGGGGTCGCGAGGGGGGTCCTCCTCGCTGTCATCCAGAGAATTGGAGGAGGAGATGGTGGTCTCGACGAGGGGGCGGCGGAGGCGGAGGCGGATCTGGTTGAAGTCCTGCTCGGGAGTGCCGAACCGGCCGGCGCCGACGGTGCCGCGGAGGACGAGGACAGTGAGGGCGAGGCAGAGGAGGGTGAGCTTGGCGCTGCGGAGCACCCGCCGGAGATGCCAGACGCGGCGCTCACCGACACACCGCCCCAGCCACATCGCTGTTTCGTTGGCTTCTCCTTAACGCGCTGGATCTGATCCCCTTAATACATGGTAAGAAAACACGTCTGGGTTTTGGGTCTGAGTGTTGAGATAGTGGGAAGGATGTCCAACGGAAGAGGAGGGGACGCAGTCAGAGTATTATATATTTAAAGAGGCATATCTCAGGAGGAAGGGGAATGCACGGGGAAGATGCAACGAAGGGGAGAGTGTGCCGGTGGTTGCTCCTTTTGGGTTGGCGTTCTTCTAACACGGCAGGTAGGTGGATTATATGTCCCACAGACGAATACAACGGTAACTCTTACCTTCTTCCTACGGTTAGACGTAATTCTTCCTTGAATTAAGGGGCACGCACATGGACATGCACATGTCGATGAATACGTGAAGGCACAGCTCGATTGTCTTATTTGACGGGAAATTAATTGTGGGCGATGGTCGTCTTACTCAATTAGTTTGGGCAAAATGACACCACGTCACCGGCACTGAATCGACCCTGGAAAAACGTGTGGGGCATGATGATGTGGTCTGTGGTTACTGGTCTCAAGTGTGGGAGCCACATGCATATGGCCCCACTCATCAGTCGCGAGAGTTGTTTGCAGATGTAACGTACTTGTAACGTGTGTCATGTATGCGACTCGGGTATTTGAAGTCGTGCATTAGGTTGGGTCAATCCAACTAGCGGTGAGGCAATTCACAGAAGGATCAGTGTCGTCTAAATCCAAAATGAAATGACCCGAACCTGAATCGAATCGCTCTTGTTGGTTTTAGTTCGGTTTAGGTTCCTGAGCGAAACAAAACCAAACCCCTCGGTTCGGATAGGGATTGACCAAAACTGAACCGGGCGGACTCGAATTGAAGAGCCATATCTTCACCTAAAAACCAATTCCGGTCCGGTTCGAATTTGCCGCTTTCATAAGCTGGTCTAAAATCGATTCGCCTCTCATCCGTCGGATTTGGCGGGAAAATAGACGTCGCTTCCCGCCATTTTTCAACACCTTCTTCATTCGATGTAATTATTTTTATTTTTATTTTTAAGGTAAAAACAAAATGCTGTGGACACCTACGAGAATTGTTTGCAATACCCTAATCAACCTTAATTATGTTAGGATTCTTGTGCGTCGAGAGCATTCCTCGCTCGTTTCTCTTTCCTCCGTTCCATTCAAGAAGGGGAAAGGGGAACACCGCAATCTTCGTCTCCTACCAACGCTTCGGTGTTGCTTCGCCGCCTGTTGGCCGCCGATCAACCGACTCTGACCTATAGGTTTCCTCTCTGTCCTTTCTCGCCCGATCCATCTCTCTCTCGTTCGCTCGCTCGCGCTCTGTCCCTCCTCTCTCTCTCTCCCTCGCCCTCCGGCCGGAGGATCATACACGAAGTGGGTGGAAACTGATAGGAGCCCAACACACCTTTCCCTTGTTACCTCCGCCGCCCCCAGCCGAGCCACCCCAACAGATCGCCTCCCCCTCTTCTTCCCCTCTGCTGTCGCTTTCCCTATTCTCCTCCTCCTCCGCCCCCGCCCCTTGCCGAGTCTCCTCGACAGCCCCTCCCCACTGTGTGTCTTTCTCTCTCTGTTTCTTCCTCCGACGACCTTGCTTCTTCTCCCATCGCTCAGCAGCCTCCCCTTCTCTACTTCTTTTCTCTCCCCGACAGCCCCCATCCGGCCTCCTTTGAATTTAAGAGTGATTTTTAATTCTTGTTCATAATGGTTAACTTTTTGTTAATACTAGTTCTTGAATGGTTTAAAAGACAGAATTTATCATTGCTAGTATTTTCAATTGATACTGCGTTATATACGATTTAATTAATGTAATTTGATATCTTAATGGTAATTAATATTTTGAATATGAGATGATACGAAACTCTTATATTGTCTAATTCTTTTTCATAATTATCTTTCGTCTTAATTTTATTTTTATAATGCTTATATTGACGAGCAAAGGGTTAATTATAAATTACTCTATGTCGTTAATTAACTTTGGCGTCTTGGTTTCTACATTTTTAAAAGTTATATTAACATTCCTATAATTACTAAAGTGAAACATTTATATTCATTTATTATAACGTCGTTGATTTTACCAATAGAAACATGAAAAAAAAAAGTGAAAAGTATAATTTTAACGTTTCAGTCGATGGTGGCGATGTTGCTGGGGCTGTAAGCAGTTGTTGTGGATGAGAAGAGCGGCGATGGGAGGTGAGGGTTGCTCTGCGTCGACGTTGACGCCGATGTAGTTGTCGAGTGATCTTTTTATCACTCTACATCTGTGTTGGGGTAATGCAGTTATTAAGCGACGAAAGGGTCGCTCGACATCTACATTAGTGTCAATAGATGCAGAACAATGTCACTCGACAATTACGTCGGCATCGTTCTGCATCTACGTCGGTGTCGATGTAGTTGTTGAGTAGCAAAAGAGCCGTCGATATAGATGTCGAGTAGTATTGCTTTGTATTTGCATTAGTGTCGATGTAGTTATCGAGTGACGCTTCTTAGCATCTGCATTGACGAACCTTTCATTGCTTGGCAATTGCATCGATGTTGATATAGACGCAGAGCGGTAAAAGGGTCGCTTGGCAATTACGTCAGCGTTGATGTAGATGCAGAGCAACTCTCACTTCTCATCACTCTCCTCATCCATAATAGACACTTGTGACTCCTAGTGGCATCGTAATCTACCACCACTGATGTCATCCGTTATTATTAATTAAAACTTTAAAATTATTTTTGTCTTTTCTTTTCATGTTTCCATTGGTTAAATCAACGATGTTAGGATAAATGAGCATAAATGTTTTACTTTCGTAATTATAGGTATGAAAATATAACTTTTTAAAGTGTAGGGATTGGGATGTTAAAGGTAGTTAACTACAGGGGATAATATGTAATTAGCTCACGAGCAAATGTGTGAGTGCCTAGGCAAGCATCTAGTGCCTTAAGCATTTTGGAGCCTTAGAGTCTTTTAGCCCCTAGTGCCTAGACAACACTGAAAATTAGAGATAAAAGCTTCATATCAACATAACAATGCATTTGGTGAACAGAAACCACTTTCTATTTCTCAATCTGAACATGTTGAATTATTTGGTTGGGTTGAATTTTTTTTGCTATTATTGATTCATTGTTGTTTGTCTTTCTTTTTTGTTCTAGTTTGTATCCAAGGATCATGACTAAAGAAGAAACTTCTGCTGAAAGAGATGACATGCAAATTGATGGACGTGAGTTGGAGCACCTGCAAGTTAGCACAATTCCCGGAGGATTTAGTGCTGACTATCTCAAACTATATTATGGTAAGGACCTTTTCGTATGTGGAATTTTTTGTTAACATGATTTCACACTTCTAACTTTTATTAATATAGAAAGGGAATTGATGTAGAATGTTCTTAGATTTGTTCTATGATTCATTCTTATTTTTGATCATTTTGAGAATTCTTGTGCATCTTGGTCACAGTATGGTTTGTCATGTACACAAGCCAAACCGCATGGACTTCCTAAATTAGGTTTGTCCTGTTTCAATTAGGTCATGGCTTCACTTGATATAGTTTTTACTAGATTATTTTTCTCATTCACCTTGTTAGGCATAAGTTTTTGGAAGATAATGTGCTTAGTTTGTTTGGTGGCAGGAAAGCTCTTTCCACATGCTGATATTTATAGATGGCTCTCCTATGGAAATGGTAGGTCATATTAGCTATCAAAAATTTATGTGAAGATATGGTCTTCCTACTTATTCTTGTTTAACTATGTCGCATGACCTCTTTGCAGATGGAAAGCATCCTGCGTGTGACCATTCCTACTTTGGTCGAAGAGAATTTTCATTCACTTTAGAAAATGATATATATGTACGCTTCCAATCATTTAATAATGCAGTTGACATGGAGAATTCTATCCGGGAGAAGTGTCCTTATAAGATTGATATTGGACCTGTTTACAGTGTGGATGTATGAACCAAACTCTTGAGCTTCAGACATATAGTTTTGAGATTGCTTTTATCTTTTGCTTCTTGACTATTTTCATACTGTTATGACATATTTTGCCACAGCCTGCAAAAAGGCATGCATATGCACAATCTGGAAATAATGTGTTTGCACCAGTGGAAAGGGAGCTTATTTTTGACATTGTAAGTTCAAATGTTTAAGGCATCTGAAACTTTTAAATATCTGCTACATTACTGGACCAGCTATTTGATATGCCACATTCCAAACAGGACATGTCAGACTATGATGATGTTCGGTATTGTTGCTCTGGGGCTGATGTTTGCTTGAATTGCTGGCCTTTAATGACTATTTCTATGAAGGTTTTAGACACTGCACTTAGAGGTCTGAAACACTTATGTTCTATGATAATTATTTTATACCTGTTTTTTCTTATCTATATAACTACAATATCTTTCATAAGCAATTCGAAGATCCATAAGAAACTATTTTCCCACTAGGAGCCTTCATGGAATACCTTGTTTCTCTACTGTTACCTACTGTTACAAAATCTTGCAGATGATTTTGGTTTCAACCACATCTTATGGGTATATAGTGGCCGTCGCGGTGTCCATTGTTGGGTTTGTGATGGCAGAGCAAGAAGGTTAGGAGAAAGACTTTTGTCATATGCATTGTTGTCTTGCTTTATAATCAGAATAGTTACTAATATATGTCTCTTTCAGGCTTAGCAACGAACAACGGGCAGCAATTGCAGATTACTTCCGTGTCTATAAGGTGATACTCTTATGATGTTTGTTCTACTATGCACTAAATGCATTCAGGCAATGTGCAATTCTGTGTTTATGGTGTTGCTTCGGTTCAGGGTGGCGAAAATAATGTGAAGAAAGTAAATTTGACGGGACCAGTTCTTCATCCCTTTCTTGCGTATGTCTTGATCTGTTTAACGTCGCATGTGTCCTCTATGTTTCTTGATTAACTTCTTTTTAAGATTTATTTCATGGGAAATGTGCTTGTTTGTGTAGACGATCTTATACGGATGTTTTAAAGGGCTTTTTTGAAGGAAAGTTGCTTGCTAGCCAAAACTTATTTGCAACTATAGAGAGATTTCAGAAGATCCTTGAAATCATACCTGACGAATGTAAGCAAACAAGAACATCAATTGATGAACTTTTTTAGTTAATCATGACAGTGTTGTGATATCATAGAAAATACCTCTTTCCTATTGTAAAATTGTGTCCTTGTCAGCTATTGCTTCTGAGCTTCTTGACAAGTGGCAAGGAAATAGAAGATCCTCAATTTCAAAGGAAGATGTCAATGTTGTTCGATGGGAACAGTTAAAGCACGTGTTACAATCAGGAAAGCAGAAGGTTGATGTTTAGTTGTCTTTATTTAATGGTCAAATGTGACTTTACTTTTTTCTATAGTTTATTGATTTACAACTAAAAATATTCTTCCAAACCAAAAAAATGAAGTATCTGTATTAGTAAGTTCATATATCTTTAATAAGAATGATAAACTCCAATCAACATTTTATCTCTGATCTTTTTATGTTGTGATAACTGATATAGCTGGTGGTGCAAGAAAGTACTATTGTTATTTGTAGATCATTGAATTCTTGTTGATCAGATTTGAGATACATACCAATATGAAAATATGGAACTAAAACTGTTCAGGAGAAAAGGTGCACCATATTGGTCTTGACTGTTGCATCATTGAATGTTTTTGTGCATTTTAGATGAGCATTAGGACAATGAAGATATTGGAACATTGTTTGAAACATTAGGGCAAGCATAGTAATGAAGTAATACTTTAAGGATACATATGTTAGGATATTAGGTTTGTCCAGGAAGATTGTTTAGGTGGTCTGGTTCAAAGGTAGAGGTCAAAATAATGATCACAACAGAAAAAGGGAAATAGCCAGATGACTTGTCTGAATAAGTTTATGAACACTGTATCTTAGCTCTATATAATTTGTTTTATCTTGGTACCAATGGGAACTGAGATTTGTACGCATTGTACTCTTGGACTTAATTTATCAGACATGCCCGATTGTATCTATATTATGTGGACCTGGTTTTAACTTTATTCATTTACATGTTTCAGGCACAGGGGCTTCGGAGGTGTGTGGAAGAAATTATTTTTACTTATACATATCCTAGACTTGACATGGAGGTCTGTTGGTTGGTACTGTTTTGTTGCTTATTCGTGGTTCATTTCAGTTTTCACTTCTCCTGAGTTTGTGGTGATGTTAGGTATCAAAACACATGAACCATTTACTAAAGGCGCCCTTCTGTGTACACCCCAAAACAGGTTTGTGTGGAATCTTTATGGAATCACACACTCCAATTTTATAGTTTCATTTGCTTTCTTTAGCTCTCTTTCTAATATTAGATCCTATAACTGTGGCAATTTTCACTTGGATATCACAGGTCCATGATACAGTACTTGGTTCTGATAATTTTGTATTTTTGTTATAGGGCGTGTATGTGTGCCTATTGATCCCTACAATTGTGATAATTTTGATCCTACAACTGTACCTACTCTTTCTCAGGTTAGTTTATGAATGTATTTTGTCAAATTGAATTTGATGTGGAATCTATATATATCTATATATATATATATATATATATATATATATATAATTTATTTCATATGCCTTTAACTCTTGTACCAGCACTTCATGGGTTCGTTGAGTGACCCAAGTTTACGCATGAGATTGTAGACCAGCTTATCAGTTAATGCTTAACATATTTGTCTCTCCATTAATTTATCAAATAATAGTGCAATATTTGCTTATATTTTACCATACACCAACAGCCATTTTACCATCATTTGTTTATCCTGTAATTCCTATGTTAGCCACTTCTTCGCTCATCCTAATCATCATATGAGAATTGAATATTTCAAATTTGTAATTTTTGTTTAAATTATCTACAGCTATTCCACAAAGTATTGTGGTCACATAAAATAGTTCCCTTTAAGAAAGCACTTTAGCTTCTGTCTAGAAATCCCAATTTTCCTATATAATATGATTTTATCTAATATGAACATTTTGAAACTTGATGTGCTTGCAATTTGTTAATTTCTGAGTGCTGACCCATTTGCGAGCAGCTTGCCTGGACCGTGGTGTCCGTTTTGTGGATCTTGATTCTGACCTTTGGTTGAGAAGTGTCTAGTTGGCATTTGGACTTGCCAAGTTTTATTTGATATATTTAGTTCTGTTGTGCTGATCCTGTTTTGACCATAGCTTTTATGGTGTTGCGGCAAGTGCATTGAATCATGCCTATGCAAATCATGTGGGGATAAACTTAGCATGTTCAGATGTGGATATCTGATAAACTCAGTAAGTATGGAGCTTCACAGCTTCATTTGCATACACGGTCAATTATCTTAATATAAAATGTATGATATGTTCATATGTAAAACTTGGTGACCTTAGGCATTTAGATATGTCTTTCTTATTTAGAATGCAATGGCTATGGTTGGTCTTAACAGCATGTCTTGAATGTTCTGGGGCTCCAGCCTATCCATAGTTACTATGGTCACTAGCCCCTTGTAACCATGTTGCCAGTTATGGATCCCAATGCCTGGACCATTTGGTCCAGGATCATGACAGTGCATGATTTCAATCACCTAAAGGCCTATCTCTGTCTAGCACAAAGAAGAAGAAAAGGATGAGGATTAAGTGGTTGATGCCCTTCTGCAGATAGACCAAGGGGGAGAAGAGAAGGGTGAGAAAGAATAGAAAAGCATACCTGGTTATCACCTACAATTGGTTGCTCTACATGCACTGTCGCCAATTGCTGTTGTCTGTTGTAATGTGCAACTCTCCATCATTGCACTCAAATAAATTTGGCTTTTTCCTTAAGAAGTGTGCTTGAGTAACATGTGTGATGTGGGCGAGAGAATTGAGAACTAAATTTCACGAGATAAGATCTGAATCTGGCAACTTAAAAGTTTTTTCCTTTTTTTCTGCCACAAATTGAAAAGAGAAGAAATGAAGGGGAAAAAAGGGAAAATAGAAGAAAAGAAAAGCTATCTGCAACATATCCTTTAAGTGATTTTAGTTTCAAAATAGTGTTCGTTTTAAAAAATATTCATTAAACTGTTATAAAATATCCAAACATAATCAAAGAAATATAAAATAATGTGATATCACATGACCAGCAGGAGCCACAACTAGAAGCAGTGATCTGGCTAAGACTACCCCTTTGTGCTGCATGCTAAGAAATGTATTGTATTCTGTTCTGTTTCTGTAATGCATACCATGTTGAACCACAATCCAGGTAACTATGAGCCAATCCCTTGAACAAGCTGTTCAGAATAGCTTCCTCTTAGGTTTGATTCTCATGTTGGTTTCCCGGACTTATCCCTTGTATGAGTAGGTTAATGTTTCAGTTTCAAATCAATCAATTAAAATTATTATATTACTCTAGATAAACATTATGGTAAGGTCATCCTTTAAAGATTTACTTGTTATGAAAATAATCTTCTCCCACTTGGTCAAAAAACCTTAGAAGCCCATCCATATATGAACTATAATTTGCTTTAGCACTTTTTCCTGCTGCTGTTTATGAAGTCTGATGATGCAATCTTCATGTGGATTTTTATAGTTTTTGTTAAAGGGAGCAGATTATAGATTAATATTTGAATTCAGAATTTTTTATGACTATTGAATTGAAGCTCTTTTGTTTCCTCAGTGGTTAAACAAAAGGTAGATGATGATAGCCAAAATTTCTAATTTTGGGCTGTTACTGATTTTGGTAGTGCAGTATACCAATTTGTACTATCGGATTTCAGCTGAAAAAAAAAATTAAAAACTTGGTAATTACTGAAGTTAGTCCTTGCACAGACTGGTAAATGCTGGTTGGTTTACACAATACCGACTGATATTTGAAACGTGATTCATAGTATTTTCTGTGGAAACTTAACTTGATGCACATTCTTTTGTTTATTATATTTCAGTAAACTTTCTCTTTGTAGTTCTTTGATATATGTTTTTTGGTGATGACACTTTGCAGCTTTTAGAAGAGCTTAACATGAGCGGTATGAGATCAGAGTCCGAAGATGGTAGGTGACTACTGAAAAGAAGAGTTGTACTTGTGGGTTTTCTATTAGGAATTCACTCTTAGGATCTACACGTCTATTGCCACAAATAAAATAGAAGTAATCTCTTCTAGGATTCGGTTGGCTAGTTCTTATTGCAATTCTGTCTGTGTGCTACCATGGTATAGAATCTATACCGTTAAGACGAGTTATTCTATTACTCATGAAGACTTTCAATTTCAATTTTAACATTTTTTTGTTGCATCTCGTGTGACAGAATGGGAAAGAACTTCACTTGGCAAGTCCATCAAATTTTTCAGATCATCATTTCTGTCCCCGCTGTTGAAATCTTGTAAGGTAATTTTTTCTCTTGCTGCCTTCTCATTTTATAATCAAATGAATATAGGGTCGATAACTTCTCTGGATACAATCTAGTTGATCAGTCGGCCTTTGCTGTGCATACAATGGCACATAGTTTCTAAAATGAAGTTTTTATTGCTAAACATGCAGGTGCTTGATCAATGACTACTTTATATGGTCTTGATGAACTTGTTTTTCATTTGTCATTGTTTAGTTTGGTACAGAATCTTGGTGCATCATCTCTGGACACCTCGTTTTTCCTGCGTAGCACTATAATCAAAAGTTGGTAAAAGTATGCATATAGTAAGCTGCAAAAATAGACTATCCCCTTAAAACTCATATCTCCTGTTACTAGACAAATCAGTTATAAATAAATAAATGTTTCTTGTTCTTCTTGCATTTGTGAAGTCTTAGTTCGCCTTTCAAAAAGCAAGTATTGATGCTGTTGCTACTGAGATATGCAGTCCTCTTAACGTGACTTTTTCAAGAACAGTTTTCTTTTCCCTTCTTTCTGCAGGAGGAGATGGAAAGTTTGTACAATTCCAAAGTCAAGCAATCTAAGAACGCACTGAATTGGTAGAATGTACGAGAGGTTTCTTGGGAAAACCTGACAGGTTTCCAACTGACCTCATTCTATGCTTCGAGCGTTGTCTGCTTACAAAACTTGTGTACCAATAGTCCTGTCTATTGGATCTTGCATGTTCCAAGAATCCTTGTCAACCAACTGATAATATTTTTTGATCAATATGTTCAAGGCTATTTCTATGTTTAGATGAAATGCAAAATGCTTGTACAAGATTAATTATTATATAATAGTTTTCTACTTGTGTACAGTTTTGTACATTTCTAAATGCTGTACTCTGCTTCCTGTTTGTCTCAGTAACTTCCTCGACATGGTGGTTTTCTGAGGTTTCTGAAACTTTACCTATTTACTATGATGACAGTTGTACCTGTTTTCAATCTCAAGACCTTGCCATCAATCATTCATGTTGCTAAAATAGGGTGCTCTTCTTCTGAAGCCATGCGAAAGAAGAAATGCTCATGCTGAAGCACAACAATTTTAGTGTGTCTGTGGAAGAAGAGCTTTGTTGTACGTTAGGACAAGTTTGGTTCAGGGAAGGAACAGCAAGTGGTCCTTTTAGTAGACCATTGGCGATCGTCCTGTAGGCTGCCTCCGTGAGGTGCAATCCGTCCCAGGAAGCGTAGCTCGATGGGTCGCTGCATAGCTTCGCCGACGGACCACCACATCCTACGCAGCATGCAGAGAGAGGCTCCTTGAAACCTGCAAAAGGTTGCATTCCCTTCACCACTCACCTAAGCAGATCTTGTAATGGACGGTAAGAAGGAAGGAGCTCACCGAATTGCTTTGGGGACTCGAACAGCCTCATCGCGGACTCATAGTAATCAGCGTAGGCGATGGTTGCGTTGGGATGAAGCCCCCTAACCCGCTCTATCTCATCCTGCAGCAACCGATTGTGATACTGGGAGAACTCGTTCAACCATCTGATGCAGCCAGTTTTGGCGTCGTAATCGTCAAGCTTTTGAGTCTGGAACTGCGTCAGATACACTGGAACACATCCGATGGGTAGATTTCCCGGAACCACCAAATTTTTTGCACCGAGTTTGATCAAATCCTATCATCCAGAAATAGAACCGCATGGGGGTGAAAGACATGTCCGCATGGTTGCAAGTTCTCGACAAAGGATCAGGCGGAACAAGTAGGCTCACGGTGATCGCAGAGCTGATCGCCTCGACCACGCTGGGCACGAAGGTCCTGATCTCCTCCACCCGCTGATTCTGGAAGAACGGGTGGTTGTAGTCATTCCCTCCGATCTCTCCCACCAGGAACAGCGAGTTGCCCAAGATCGACGGTTCTGTCATTGCTGGTGTTCAGTCAAAGCCTTGTGATCTAACTAGATGCCATAGATGGCTGTGCAAAATTTGGTTGTTTGATGATTGATTCAGCAGTTGCTGATGGATGATGACACACATCTGCTGTTACTGCACACATCAGAAGGTGTTCAGCATGTCTTTTTCTTCTTTTCTCCTACTCTCTCTCTCTCTCTCTCTCTCTCTCTCTCTCTCTCTTTCTTTCCTTGTCGTTCTTTCGCTTTAAATCTTTATTATCTTTGAAGTATTCTCTGTTATCAGTAGATTGGTTGGGTTGCTTCAAACCACTCCTTTATGCTCCAAAGGGTACGGTTCTAGAATCGTGAGATTCGATCATCTTCTACGTCCTACGCCACCATTTGTTTCGGAGAAGGTAAAAGCAGACAAAGACGAGGGAGGATCTATGATTACCTAGGAAGATTTCCGGCAGATCACTAGATCTGACATAATGATGCGTAGGGAAGTGAGCCAATCAGTGCTAACCTGAAACGGATGGTGTGGAGCGGAGCAGCTGCTTGAACCACTCGATCTGAACCTGCAGGGAGTATTCGGTCCAGGAAACATCAATCTTCTTGTCCCTGAAGAAGGAGCTGTTCAGCGCAGTGGCTCCTCCGACCGCGAAGTTTGCTCCGTGTCGGAAGTCCTCGTCGCTCCCTCCACCAAGATACGGCCGCAGCAGTGGTACTCCCATGGCTTGCGCTGAGACAAAACGTCAGACATCGTTGACGAGCAGGCAGAGGCGGACGCAGTCTTGGACGAACAACACAAAAAGAGGACCACTGACCGATGAAGTCTATGATGAGTCGGCCGTCGGAGTAGCGCCCGGTGGGGCGATGGAAGTACGTCTCGCCGTACGGGAGGCGGCTCACGGCGCCAGCTGAGTCGCCATCCGAGGCCAGTATGTTTCCGGTGTCTGCAAGCGAGTCACCGAAGCTAAAGATGGATGAGTAGCAGCTGGTCACCCGATGAACGCTCAGGAGGAGGACGATGGTGATGACGACACCAACGTGAGTCTCAGAGGACGCCATTACCCAACTGTGTGGAGGAGCAGCGTACTGCTCAAAGCCTATTACTTTATTGTTGCCAGCAGTAGCTGTCATTAGCTTTGTTTAGCCATAGTCCAATTGACGGTCGCTGTAAGAGGAGATGAGATTCCAGCGATCCATCCATTCTTATATAAGCTTTTGACTCGGTACCACAATTGAAAGTGAGAAGAAGACTGGTTCTTTAACCGGCAGTTGTCATGGGCATAGAAAGACACTAAGATACAGAGTCAGACAGAACAAAACAAAACCACAGCAAATATGATGACTGGCTTGGAATATTTTTTGGGATGCGTGAGAGATTAGGAGTACCAATTGAGAGGGCATGTTTTCTGCAGGAGTTCTTGCAGGAAATGCAATCATTCATGGCTACCTCCATGTCATCTACAAACGCCTACACTGATATTGAGCAGAAACCTGAACTCGGTGGTGTAAGTGCCAATGATATCAACAGTTGAAAGAATTGGGTTCTAAATATGTGTGTGTGTGTATGAGAGAGAGAGAGAGAGAGAGAGAGAGAGAGAGAGAGAGAGAGAGAGAGAGGGAGAGAGAGTATATGCAGCATCATCTGATTTCCAGATTCTTAGCACTCTTAATTAGCAGACCAAACTCACACAAAGCATTGGAAACGAGTTTTATTTGAAGGGCAAAATGATTACAAACTAAACTTAGAATTGGAAAGCATAGAATGGTTCAAATAATTGTAGAGACTCACAGCCTTGTTTTTATTATTGCCTTATGCTTCATTCATTTCGATAACAAATCGGGTTTTGGCACTTCACTTCAATTAAAGCCTACTGGATTTCGATGGCAGGTTGGGCGGCATCTTCTTCCTTCTCCTATCAGTGTGCTTGCACAACATGGAATCCAATGCTGCCACCGCATCCACAACGTGCTTCCCTTTGTTCAGCATTATGCAGCTCGCCCTGCACATATCCATCCTTCAGATTCGGTACAATGCTGTGTAGATTATCATCAGTATCTAAGCAGTAGATTATTACCACAAGATTGCCAACTTACTTCATTGCATTCGCTACATCTGTGATCTCAGCTCTGGATGGGAACCCGGACTTGATGAGAATGTCCAAAACCTCGGTCGCCCATGTCACCGGAATGTGAGCAGCACTGCAGACGGCCATGATCTCTTTCTGGATCTCACCCAATTGATCCCACCCACACTCCACCATGAGGTCTCCTCTAGCAATCATAACCCCTATCGGGTTCGATGACTGCATCGCCTGCAGCAACAACTGAGGTAGATTGTCGACAGCTTCCCTCGTCTCAATCTTCAGCATCAGCCCCAGTGCCGGGACGTTCCACTTCTCAAGCTCCCGCTGCACGCTGGCCATGTCGTTCGCATCCCTGATGAAGGAAATGCCGACGATGTCAGCGTTGGCGGCAACGAAGTGGAGGTCCGCAAGGTCTTTGGAGGTCAGACCTCTGAGTAACTTGGTGTCGCTCTTCGGCAGGTTGATCGACTTCTTAGTGCCAAGTTTGGATCCCATTGCGTTGGCCTGAACGATCATGACTACTATCGCATTGCTGTTCTTAGCCTGAATCATACCCCAGATTTTGCCATCATCAAACGCGATCGGCTCACCTGGTTTGACGGAGTTGAAGATGTGATCACTGGAGCATGTTATCATGGTTGAATCGTGTCTGTCGTCATGGAGATCGTTCTCAGCTACGCAGCAGCTTCTAGTGAGAGTGAGCACGTCTCCTGTCTCGACTGTGATATATCTCTCTACTATGAGTATCTTCAAGATCTGCCCGGAAACCTTCTTGTCTTCCTTGTCCACCTGAAGTGTCCCACCCAAACTTATGTGAGCAGCTTCTGAACACTCCGCTACACAGCCAGAACGACAGTACTTCTCCACCACCATGACTGGTCTTCTTCCACCCGTGGGATCGACGAAGCTCACCGTGTCGCCCACCCTGAGCTCACCGAAAAGCTCTTGGCCGATGCGAAGAATGGCATGGCATGATTCGTTAGACGGAGGGCTCCTTCCGTCGCAGCACAGCCAAATCCGAGCCGGAGAAAGCATGTCACCGCTGTCATCAGATTCCGGGGAAACAACTGCGGCGATCTTATTCACCAACAGAGAGGCAGTCCTCAGCTTCGGCCCTGCGAGATCCATCAGTACCCGACATGATTTGCCCAACGATGCTGAGCTCTGTCGAGCGATCCTGACGATCTCACTCCACACGGTGGGATCGTCGTGTGCGCAATTGATTCGGATGACGTCGGCGCCAGCCTTGAGGAGATCGGCTATGAGCGTTTCGTTGGAAATGGCTTCTTTTCCTGCGGTCACCATGACATGCACTTGCCCGCTGTCTTGGTACGGACCGAACAGAGCTGTTGCATGGGAGAAGCCTCTCTCTCTCATGGCACTCGCGGCGGCCGCTCTCT
Source organism: Musa acuminata AAA Group (assembly GCF_036884655.1). NCBI lineage: Eukaryota > Viridiplantae > Streptophyta > Magnoliopsida > Zingiberales > Musaceae > Musa > Musa acuminata. Next base: position 13,556,961 of record NC_088327.1, on the reverse strand, counting down.
CGTTTCTGCCTTCCTCGCCGGCGGTCGTAGTACCAACGGAGAGTTCCAAGAGCTGGATGATGGTGTCGATGCATGGAAGCACGCTAGGGTCTATGGATTCCAAGCTTTGGAGTCCCACAGAACAGAGGTCCTCGTTGAGCCGCTGGAGATCAAGGCATTTGAGTGCCAAATGATGGCACAAGTTCATGGCACTATCCAGGTAATTCCTGTCAGCTTCGGTTGATTAGCGTACGAAGAGGAAGGTTTATAGCACAGGAAGATGACAGACATTAATGGCCAACCTGTGGCACAGATTGAGTCGACAGAGATCTCTGTTCTCCGATGCCAATAAGCATCTGCGCACCGCCTTCAGCTCCTCAAGAATGCTTGCTAGAACGTCAACCGGATGTGCAGAAGGCGGCTGGACATCTTCCGGTTTATGATCTACGTAATGCTTGATCGAAGAGTTGGAAGTTGACTTCTCATTGCACACGAAAGATCTGCATGATTTCTCGTACGGTTCTAATCTGGCAACATAGATCGAGTAGCTTCTTAGATTTCCCTTCATCTGATACGGGAATATGATCGTGGAAGAACAGAAACTGCGACCGCTTAGATTCAAAGATAACATCTCTCACCCGCTCCACAGTTTGGACTCCCTGGAATCAGAAATAATTATATTTCCAATAATCTGAATATTATTAAGCTAACTAAGAGCAGAAAAGATATATAAAAGAAAATTAAGAATATAAATGAATAAAATCATGTCTTATACATCACAGAAAATACATCTGATGATGAGGAAAGGGTTGCTCAGAAAAAGAGAGAGATTAAACGGAGACAATGCATCAAAACGATCAAATAAAATAGGCACATAAGCTATGCTCCCATCGTCATCGATACAAGTCCGAAGCGAAGCCAAACAATATTAGAAGCTTGGGAGAGCTACTAGATATGATCGAGTGACCTGAGTTGGTGGGACTTGGAGAAGCAGCTCGTCTAAAGCAGGCGAGAGATGTCAAACACCAGAAGCGTTCCATCCCTTTATGATGGATTCACAGAGTCTGCTAAAACCTTCACAGAGGAAGGACAGAGTCGCCTTCATTGGGTTCCTCCTGCGAATGAACAAAGCCCGTAGGTCTCATTGGATTCGCGTGAGTGATTGAACGGCGAGTAGATCCCGTCGAAACGTGTTTCATGACTTCTCATTGCAAAAAGCATGACGAGATATGTTCTTACAATCGTATAAGGCAATCGTGGAGGCACCCCTAAGGAGAACTCATGGGAAGAAACTTACCGTGCATAATTTTTGAATATAATTAATGTTGACATTTCAAATTTCATATAGAGGTTAATTTTATCAAAATAAAAAATAAATTAAATATCTATGAAAAGAGAAGCCAAATTGACTATTGATTCTTGAAGAGATTTATTGTAAGAGAATGATTCATTTTTAATATAATTAATATAATGTATCTTTCGAGACTATATAAATCTCATATATTAAAAAGTTTTGAGAGGAATACAGAAGATTTAACCTTGTCATACTCTTTCTTTGATTAATAATTATTTGATATCAAAGCATAGTTTAGTTATGGTTTTTTTCTCAAGTACCATCCAACTCTAGATCCTTATATTGACAAAAAAAATTATAATATATGGTGTATCCAAATGAAGGTTCTTCTAAACTTCCAAGATGTATGGAAGTTCGTAGAAGATGAATATGTTGAACTAAGTCCAACAGAAGGACCAATAGATGCAGAAGTAAAAAAGAGACTCAAAGATAAAAGGAAGAAGGAGAAAAAAGTCTTGTTCATGATCTATTAAGGGCTTGATGATATAATGTTCGAGATCATCGCTCTAGTCAATATTTCAAAGGAGGCTTGAGAAATACTTCAAAAAGCATTTGGCGGTGTTGATAAGTTAAAGAAACTTCGTCTACAACTTTTACAAGTCGAGTTTGAAAAATTACAATAAGGTATTTCTAAAACTATTTCTGGTTAATTCTTAAAAATCATTTATATTGTTCATCAAATGCGACAAAATAGTCAACAAATAAGTGATCAAAGAGTAATAAAAAAAATACTAAGATTTTTAAATCTAAAATTTGATTTTATTACTGTTGCGATTGAAGAATCAAAATATTTAGAAAAAATATCTTTAGAACAACTTATGAGTTCCCTTCAAGTTAATGAATAAAGGATTACAAAAAGAGTATGAGACAAAACTATAGAGCAAGCACTACAAGCCAAGTTTACTTTTGAAAACAAAGATGAATCAAATTCTCAATGATGAAGAGGAGGCAGAAATCAAACCAATCAAGAATCTCTAAACAATAAAAGTAATAGAGCAAATTTTACCCAAAGAGGTCGATGTTATGTCAAGGACGTGGCCAAGGCCGTGGACATGGCAGAAATTATAAAAGCTCTGAAATACAATGTTATATTTGCAAAAGGTATTAACATTACTCCTATGAATATTATTATAATCCTAATAATCAATGTGATAAGATAAACTTTATTGAGGAAGAAAAGAACGAAAATCAAGTTTTGCTAATGACTTATGATAATTTGAAAGAGAATCAATCTATGACATAGTATCTAGATATAGGAGTCTTAAATCACATGTGTAGCATCAAAGAACTATTTTTAAAAATGAATACAAGTTATTTCAGGAACATTATATTTGGTGATCTGTCACAAAGATCAGTAAGAGGCAAAGGTAAAATTTTTCTTGAACTTAATAATAGCAAAGAATTATACATTTCAGATGTTTATTATATTCTTGATATGAAAAATAATATTTTAAGCTTGGGATAATTACTTAAAAAAGGTAATGATATTGAGATGAAAGATATAGCTCTCTCAATTCGTAATAAAAATAAAATATTGATATCACATATGAAAAATGATAAAGAACAGAATGTTTCATCTGCATTTATATATTTTTAATCGATCAAATTATTTTAAAACTGATATTGAGAACATTTTTATATTATGACATGTTAGATATACTCACTTAAAATTTGAAGCTTTGAAACTTCTAGAGAAGTATGATATGATGATAGGAATACCAAGAATTGATCGTCCATCAAAATTATATGAAGCATGCATCATATGTAAGCAAAAAAGAAAGTCTTTCAAAGTCAGAAGAACAAAAAGAGCATGACATCGACTTGATCTGGTGCACTTAAATGTTTGTGGCCCTATCAGTCTAGTATCACTCGGAGGAAATATGTATTTTTTTACCTTAACTAATTATCATAGTGGCAAAACTTTGTTTATATGTTAAAAAAAAAAGAATTTTTTTTAAACAAATTTAAAGAATTTAAGGATTTGGTTGTAAGATTAAATGTTTAAGAACAGATAAAGGTGGTGAATATATATCAAATGAATTTAAAAATTTTGATAGAAATAATGAGATTTTATATCAATTCATCGTGCTATACATACCTCAACAAAATAGTATCTCAAAAAGAAAAAATAGGACTATACTTAATATGATCCGATGCATATTAAAGAAAAAAAAAATTCCTAAAGAATTTTGAGGAGATGCTATTACTTATGCAGTTTATTTACTTAACAGATCTCCTACAAGGCAAATTAATAATTTTACACTAGAAGAAGTATGGAGCTTGCAAAAATCAAGAGTTGATCCTTTAAAAATTTTTGGAAGTATTGCATTTGTCAAGATACTAGAAGAAAAGAGAACAAAACTGGAGTATAAAAGTCAAAAAAGAATTTTGCTAGGTTATGCAGAGAATTTCAATGATTATAAACTCTACAATCCTTTCACAAACAAAGTTGTGATGTCAAGAGATGTTGAGTTTGATGAGCAAAAGATTTGGAGCTAAAAAAATGATAAGCAACATAAGAAAGCTATAGCTTTAGAAGAGGATGATATAATACAAGCAAACACTAAAGTGGCTTTGCCGGAATCATCACCTAGATTAGCTAGGTCACATAGTTCAAAAAGTCTGATTATAAAAAAGATAAGATTGATTTAGGAGCTATATGATTTGACTTGAATGATTGATATTAACAATGATGATTTTTTTTTTTAATCTTTTTACACGATATGATCCATTAATCTTTAAGAAACTTGTAGAAAAAAAAAAATTGAGACAAGCTATGAATGAGAAGATTCATGCTATTAATAAAAATGATACATAAGAGCTTACTACACTTCCAGAAGACCACCAAATGATCGGTGTTAAGTAGATCTTTAAAATAAAAAGGAAATACAAAAGACGAGGTGGAGAAATATAATGCCCGATTGGTTGTAAAGGGATACAAACAACAAAATGGGATCGACTATGAAGAAGTATTTACACCGATTGCTCGATCGGAGACAATAAGATCACTTATATCTCTAGCAGTTTAAATAAAATAATTTTTTTTATAAATTAATATCAAATCAATATTATAAAAAGGTTCGATGTCAAATTAGCATTACAAATGGAACAAGTTTGAAGGGGAGAATGTTAGAATTAAACTTGTTCAAGTATTACAAATAGGTTAATTTGATGAAAAAAATAAATTAAATATCAAAGGAAAAGTTGACTATTAGTTTTTGAAGGGATTTCTCGAAAGATAATGATTATTTTGGGACTATATAAATCCCGTATGTTATGTTAGATCATGAAACATATAGAGTTTCTAAAATTATAAAAAAATTTAAGAAAAATATAGAAGATTTAATCTTGTCATACTCTTTATTTGTTTAATAACTCTATTTTTTTTCTTCCTAGTTTAACAATTAAGAATCGAGAGAAAATGATACGAGAAGTCACATGTCGTGGGGCTCAAAAGGTCGGTGTGTTTGCGTGTAGGACGAGCTCTTTTGTCGGTGTGGAGTCCAAGCAAGCAGGTTACGAGCATTTCATTCGGCCAAGAGAGCACACAATGATCACAAGCGGAAACACACACCCTCTCCTTTTCTTCTTGGTTAAGTAAAGGAAATTAAGAGAAGCAGCTTTTTTTTCTGTGTGCTATGCCATCATATGCACGATTGGAGATTTATGTCGATAATTATTCCAATATTAGGAGTTTCCTACAGCAAATTCCGCCGAGGATCGGTGACATGACATGTGGTTTTTCTCAGAACAAGCTAAGAGATTCTTGCCGATCAAAGTTAAGCTTTAGACTATGAGAAGAAATGTAAGGATAAATAGGGTTTGATCCTAAAATATTTCTTTCTATTACCTGTCGAATACTTCACATTCAAGTTTGCTAACGTTGAAAGAATACTAAATAATTCGATGAAATGGGAACAATCTTTGCCTTACACGCCACAATTTTTTTGTCTCCTCATCATTCATAATACTTGTATTCACGCGATGTGGCGGCTCACCGCGTGACCAACGAGACAAACCGTGTGTTGAAGTGAACGAAGCCTCCCACCGGTCTCTTCCTCCACAGATCTCCAACAACACCCTCTCTCTCTGTATAAATATATCCCACTCACACCATCTTACTCTTCAACAAAAGCAACTCGCCGACGCTTCTCTTCCATATCAGCAAACGACATCGCCGGTCTCTTCCTTGCTGTTCTTCTGAGTACTTGCTATAAGGCCATGGCTAAGAAGAAAGCGGCGTTGCCCGGTCGCGCATGGAGGCTGTTGCGCATGGCGCTTCTGTGGGCGCGCAAGGGTGGCGTGTTCAAGCGCGGCATCTTCGTCGACCTCCGCATCGTCCCCGGCTACCTCAAGAGCCTCAAACCCGGCGGCCGCGGATCTGACAGGCTTCACTTCGGGGAGCGCGAGTTCTCCTTCGAGGAGACGCCGGCTTTCCCCTTCAAGACGCCTTCCGTGCGGCTTCTCCGCATCCCCTGCATCACTCCGGCCGGGGACTTGGATACGGAGGACGACGATCTCGTCTTCGCCAAGCTTGACAGGAATAGTTACTTACCGGATAAGCATGAGACGAAAGAGGCGAGCGAGATCGGCTGCGAGGATGACGACGACGACAATGCGGTACGGGAATGCGAGGATCACGCGGGGATGGAGGAAGAAGATGAGATCGACAGGAAGGCGGAGCAGTTCATAGCAAAGTTTTACGAGCAGATGAAGATGCAGCGGCAGATCTCATGGCTTCAGTACAACGAGATGCTCCTCAGAGGCGTGAATTGATTGATTTGCTTGGCTCAGAGTCTTCATACATCATATATCCTGTTTGATTTGTTTTGTGTTTGCTGGTGGATCTTTTCGTTGCGGCGTCGGTGTAAATATTAAGAAGCGGGATTTGGTTATATTCTTTTTGTTTATCTGAATAAAAGACTTCATTCTTTTTTATTGTGCCATTTCTGCTGAGCTAATTGGGATTGTGAACAATATATGTTCCCTAAAGAAGAGCAAGTAAAGTGTTGTAATATATTGTGAAAGAGATAAAACTGAGGTAATAATATTTATATAAGTTTTGAGAGAAATTTTTTCTCTCACTAATAATTAAATCAGTTATTTAAATATAAGATTGTTTTTATTATTATCGATCTAAGAAACACGTAGTTGATGTTTGACAACTTGATTTCGAACGAAGTAAAATTGGATGATAATATGTTTTGTTGGTGAGTGAAACAATGGATTGAGATAAAATTAAATGAAATGTTTATTCAAAAACATAAAATCAAATCATGCTTCATGAACTTGCAGTAGACCTGTCAAAAGCTCTCCTACATATATCTATATGAAAGCTCTTAATATCTACACCGACGCCGCAACGAAAAGATCCACCAGCAAACACAAAACAAATCAAACAGGATATATGATGTATGGTGACTCCGAGCCAAGCAAATCAATCAATTCACGCCTCTGAGGAGCATCTCGTTGTACTGAAGCCATGACATCTGCCGCTGCATCTTCATCTGCTCGTAGAACTTTGCTATGAACTGCTCCGCCTTCCTGTCGATCTCATCTTCTTCCTCCATCCCCGCGTGATCCTCGCATTCCCGTGCCGCATTGTCGTCGTCGTCATCCTCGCAGCCGATCTCGCTCGCCTCTTTCGCCTCATGCTTATCCGGTAAGTAACTATTCCTGTCAAGCTTGGCGAAGACGAGATCGTCGTCCTCCGTATCCAAGTCCCCGGCCGGAGTGATGCAGGGGATGCGGAGAAGCCGCACGGAAGGCGTCTTGAAGCGGAAAGCCGGTGTCTCCTCGAAGGAGAACTCGCGCTCCCCGAAGTGAAGCCTGTCAGAGCCACGACCGCCGGGTTTGAGGCTCTTGAGGTAGCCGGGGACGATGCGGAGGTCGACGAAGATGCCGCGCTTGAACACGCCGCCCTTGCGCGCCCACAGAAGCGCCATGCGCAACAGCCTCCATGCGCGACCGGGCAACGCCGCTTTCTTCTTACCCATCGTTTTACAGTTGTTGCAGTAGTTTAGAAGAAGATCAAAGAAGAGATTGGTGTTGTCGTTGATGATTTGGAAGAGAGAGAGAGAGAGAGAGAGAGAGATCTAGTCTGGCTTTGGTGAAGAGTAAGGTGGAGCGGGTGGTGTTTCTATATGTAGGGAAGCTGATCAATGGAGACGCAGACGCTCCAGAATCATAGAAGTGGGAAAGAAATGGAATGGGATGCTTCCTATATTACATCATACACGGTTTGTTTTGTTGTCCACGCGGTGGACGACCACATGAATTGCGTACACATTTCCTTACAGAGACAACATATATATGCATTTTTTTTTTGGCTCTAAGCTGAAAGCTTAGTCCTTTAGAACATCCACAACAATCCATCCCATCGGTGACTAAAGCAGTGTGATCCGCGAAGCATAGTTGCTAATATGAGATGAATGCAATTGGATGGAGCTCGTACAGCAATGCCAGTCTAAGTAGAAGGCCAGCAACCATTAGTACTGACAAATCTCCGAAATATGAGCTTGCCCATAAAAGAAGTAGACCTGCGCCTTACACGGAGCTCGTGCCCACCAACTGCTCGATGTATTGACAGCTACGGAAACCGCCGGATTTGGCGCGTTCCTACGTCAAATGACACCCAAACGTCACATTACGCTGCTCCAACGCTGCTTCGCCCGCGGTTGCTGTCCTTGACCTACCATGCGTTGGCAAGCTCACGACTTTTGGGAGCCGCACCCACCATGTCCGGTTTGTAGAGACGTTGATAGCTGTAGTGCATGCCACTCTATCTACCAATTCCATTAGCTGTTTCTTGTCCTCATGCAACAAACTCGTTTTTGTATTGACTGCGATGATGATGGAGTTGTATGCCTCGATAGAGTGGAAATGACTTGATGGAAACGGCACACATAAACAATTGTATATTGATGCTGACTTCTCCTTTTATATCCTTAATCAATTGTATATTGATTTATTTCTTTCATGACTGATATATATATTTTTGACGGAGAGCAGAATAAAGCCTCCACCCATATGATCACTTCCAAGTGAAAAAAACAAATCATTTATGCTACAATAGTAAAAGAAAAATATCACATGTATGATAGATAGTAAATAAGATCAAGTTTGCGAGATTGTCTCAAAAGTTACACTTAGCTCATTAAAAAAAACACTCCTAAAATAACAAACTGAAAATTTTGAGATACTAACATGAAATTTGATTATTTTGGATGATAAATAAATATTGAACTTTGATCACCTCAATCACATTTAGTTCAGTTTTTACACTTGTCTATCGGAAAACCTAATCTGATGTTGCTAAATGTGAGTGCAGTAAGGCTGTATTGGATTTTAGTTTTAATTGTAGCAAAGACTGCCCAACCTTATGCTTCCATTGTTCATCCAAGCAATGAACAACACTGCAAGCCATATAAATGCTGACAACCAGAATTGATTAGACCTCCTAATAGAAACATAAATTAGCATCAAAAGATGCAGATTGTTTGACCTCAAGCTTCCTTTTTGCACTTTTTTTGTATGAGAAATAAATAGGGTATGACTAACTGGTGTAGATTTCTTGAGCTGTAGTATCAGATGCAAATACTTGACCTTTATACCAATGAAGAAGAGAGATAGATTTAGGAACATTATAAACACTAGGTTAATAAACTACAATGCATTTGATCAGATATAGTCCCAATTAGCTGTTTTATTTATGGGATTTTCCTAATTCTAATAGTAGGAGACATATCCTTTTTCATATAGAATAAAAAGAGAGAATTCTAACTGAGTTAGGAGGAGAAATGTTTAGTCATTAAGAAACTAGTCTTAATTGATGCAGAATTGGAGGTAACCAAAGGAGAAATTATAAATAAAGATTCTTAACGCGATCATTACCGAAATAAAAAATCGATCAGTCGAGGCTTGAATTCAACTCAACTTGATGGATGGTTCTTTTGAGATCATACACAATAATTTCATATCAATTTTAATATTTGAACAATGAGGATTATAAAGGGAATAAAATGTTGATGAATTTTGGATCACTGATAATTGATAACTGTGAGTTCGATATCCTGTCGAACAGTATGATCGAGTTCCTTGCAAGATGTTGTTGTTGTTGTCGTTTCAATGGTTATCGCAATCCTACCTCTAAATCTAGAGAGAGGGTTTGTTGTTCATCCACAAAAGTTTCAGCATAAGTAGTAGCTTTGATCACTATGCACGAAGGAGTGATAAGCATGAAGTACAAACACGTAATTGGAGTCTCATCTTTTCCAAGAAGATGAAACCAGATAGCTTCAGAGAAGAAGGACACAGCTAATGACGAGCATCATCAAGCAGACGGGAACGACGAGCCTGTTTCCATCATCACAGTACACATCATAGTCATCAGGGTTGAAGTCGCCTGCGACCAACAAATAAACACTTTAGAGAGAGAGAGAGAGAGAGAGAGAGAGAGAGAGAGAGAAAATTCTCTTAACTAAGAGGATATATGGTGCTCGGTCCTGCAATTACATGGAGAGGAGACGGCACACCTGACTCGCCATAGGTCGTGGATAACCAAAGCACAGCCAGGAAGAAGTAGCAGCAGCGCTTGAGAGAGATGAAGGCAGGCATTATTGTCATGCCTTCAAGCATGTAAGATAAGGGATGGATATGCATAAGATCGAACAGCTTCCTATTAAAGGCTCGTGAGGTACAAAAATGTCAACCATAAATCTACCTAATTCATTCTTTCATCAGTTTGATCTTTACATGCCTTTTGGTGAATAGTCCATCCACTCTTTTTTTATGGTCATTTTTCAAACTAGAAATGAGAAATTGATGAGAAGGAAAGTTGATGCGATGAAATAGATTCAAGAGAGATGAGACTGCTTTACCAATGTGATTCAGATAGGGGGTGGTTGGATGATGTGTTTCTAGTTCTAGTTCATGAGATGGATAGGATTTGGTGGGAAAGACTGATGAACAACATTCTTGACTTAATAGAATGATTACAGCAGACACCATTACCCAAACCACCACAGTGTTTCTTGGTTGATGATGGAGAAGCCTATCTCATCAACCCTAAATCCCACATCAAGCATGCCATGCATTTTGAAACTGGCCAATATCTTAATTAAAGTATCTGTTATATACACACAAGGGTAGATTGATAAAAAGCTATGATAAAATACCCACCAGTACCAATAACCCTATAGATAAAGTACATTATATAGTTCAGATCGGCGACTTACCCATTCAGTGACTTTGGCACCGGATGTTCCCAAAATGGATCGAGTGAATTAGAGAATAGATAGATGTATGTTGGAGACAGACGTCTGTTGGTATTCCGGCCTTCCTTCTCCTTTCAGGACCTATCCGAACGAGAATTCAGTACCTCTTGATCGTGAATATCTGAATAGGACGAATTGGCCTCCATAAATTTTATTATCTTTTCTTTTTTTAATAATAAGTGATGAATACGAGATCCAATTTCACAATATTGTTATCTATAATCAAAGTTTTTATCAATTAAATTAGTTGTTATCTTCAGAAAAATATAAGAATAAAATTATCAACCGTGACATTAGTGAGTAGATCGATTATACTACCCCCAAACTAAACTATTTTTTTAGATATAAGAAAAATCTAAAAAATAATATATATAGTACAAAAGTCAGTAATAAAAATAATATTTTATGATATAAGACCAATTAATAGAGAATTCTAATAGAGGATTAGTGACAACCTTTTATTCCTAGGATATGAGAATCAATTATCTTAATAGATGCATAAAATCGAAGGTAATATTATTGCCCTCTAGTGTATAAATATATTGTACCTCACATGAATAAATTATCGATCTTTCATAATAAATCTATTCATTTTAAATATAAAAAATATTACAAGAATCAGATACACCACAATCAACTAAAGTTTAGTTATAAATCTTACGGATTAAGATTTTATTTACTAATATTTAAGCATCCATATTATAATCTCACCATAGATACAACTTGGGCCTTTGACTCAATCCCGGTCACCAGCCCTATTTGCATTAGGATCTTATCGACTATAAATCATAGTCAATAAAAGCACCAAAACTGCTGCTAGGAAGCCACTAAAGTTAGTAGGATTTGGTTGACCATGAAACCATGACACAGAGCCAATAGAGTTATTAGAATTCAAATACAGATCCGAGCTTTAATTAAGTACACTTCCCCTCATGTGCACCCCTCACCCATCGACACCTCCCAAATTGCACTCCCCCAAGTAAAAGAAACCCTCACAATGTCCACTTTTAGTCCTTTACGTTCTCTCTGTTAGCGCCTAAATTAATCTCAAGATTCATATGCTTTCACGCTCCCACATGCATCCCATCATCATCCCGACTCATTTGTTCTATTCTATTCTTGTCCCCGATAGTTCCAACTGCACCTACGTTCCCCCCAAAGCATCAGATCTATGACCGAGTCACTGGTGTTGGACAAGTTGTGATCCTTCCCACTTCATTCTGAGCTTGGCGTTTTGGTGATCGGAAGATGTTCTTCCCTGTCATGAGATTACAATAATGCAGTCGCTATGTCACCTGTAAAGAGGAGAAGTCATATGCATGTATAGCCAGAGTGATAGATATATGAACTATTATTCAATGGGCATTTGGATCGGCCAAACGACATGCCTAACCTTGTGATCTGTCTCACCTTGAAAAATACTGGTGGTGGGACTGCGTTCTTACTTGTTGGAAGTTTTCTTTAATGTATTTCGCACGCAGCATTCGTAGAAAGGAGACTTCCATATGTTCATACGAGATTTCCTTCGAATGGATCATAAAAGTAATCAGACAGTTCCATAAAACCAAAAAATATTATATTATATTATACAAAGTTGTAGTAGTATGATATCGGGTTTAAGATCAATTATTATTATTATTATTATTATTATTATTGCTGCTGTTATTGTATCTTATTAGCAGCTTTCATGTGTCAAATCAATGTATTATATAGGGACTGTAAGCTATCAATGGGTACGTAAGAGATGCTTCCCAAACATGCATGGAGAATCTCCCAAGCTCCGTTAGACTTTAATCAAGTGAAGTCAGCAATACTGACCTTTCCACTGGTCTTCCACGTCCATCGACAGCTGGCAGACATCTTAAAATACTCAGTGCAAGAATCACCACAGTGTGTTGCTTGTTCGACACAGTGGACTGTGCACACTGTGATGTCCGACGATCCCTTGCCAATCAAAAAGTATGATCCCGTGATAGGCAAGTCAAGGATTTGACCATTGAGCTTTCATGTGTTTGGATGAGGTTTCCCACTGTCTTGACTCCTAAACAACACATTACGAACATAACAACAACCTATCATCGTTCAAAATTTGCTCTCTAAGTTCCAAAACACTGTACAAATCAACTTCTACTCTTCATCGACTCACTTCACCGGAATTGCTCCATGGCAATGCATGCTTCCCGCCTCCGCCGTGTCGCGGCAAAACCGCCTTTGGAACACCCCCGCCGCAGCCACGGCCGCCTTATTTGGCACCTCTGACCCACCACCCGCCACCGTGGGAATTGATGCTGCAACTTGAGCTGCAGCCGCCACTGCCACAGCCACCTTCTCCTCGTTCATCACCGTCGCCTTAATCCTCGAGTACCCTTTCTGCAGCATCCGGTATAATACCATGGCCGACATCTTCGCCTGATCCCTCACGCCGTCCGGATCCCGGTGATCATCCGCGAACTCCAACCGGGCCACGAACGCCGTCGCCTTCTCCGGCTTATGTCTCAACGACAGAAGCAAGTACGCACGCTCCAACTCCGACCTCGTGCAGCCGTGACGGACTCCGATCAATGAGTGGTAGTCCACGTCGATGCAGCCCCCCGCGGCCGCGACTTGGCACCGCAGCTGCTGAATTCGCGCGGCGAGCGCCCGGTGCTCGACGGGGATGTCGCGGTACCGGACGCCGTGGTGGGGACGCCACGGTGGGCCCGGAAGCTTGCCGTCGCGGAGGATGGAGTCGTAGAGGAGCTTCAGGTGGTCGAGGTCGCTGAGGCTGTCGGGGAGCGCGCCGACGGCCTCGAGGAGGTCGGCCCGGGCGCGAAGGGCCGGGACGCAGAAGGGCTCAACGGCGAGCGCGCGGTTGCAGTCGGCTATGGCCTCGGCGAGGCGGCCGGCAGCGCGGTGGGCAGAGGCGCGGCCGACGAAACAGCCAGCGGCGAACGCGGCGGGGACGCCCCGCCGGCCGTCGAGGACCTTGGAGAACAGACGGCTGGCTTCCGCCGGAACGCCGGCGTCCAGCGCGGCCACGGCGGCGGTGGTCCGGCGGAGAAGGAGCTTGATGTGCGAAAGGAGCTGGGAGGCGGATTCCAACTCGGTAGGCATCGGAGCAGCGCCGTTCCCTCCGGTAGAGGCGGTGGAGGAGACGAAGCTGTCGTCCGACCAACAGACGGACCGGCGTCGGGAGGCGGCGGCAGCGAGGCGGCGGCCGGCCTGGAGGAGCACCATGGCGTCCTCCAGCAGCCCGAGCCGGCAACAAGCGTGGCCGAGGACGAGGTACCTGAGACCAAGAACACAACGTAACAGCGAGGTAAGTTCACAGGCTGGTGACCCTATTGAATGGAGCAGCAAAAACAAACCGAAGTCGAATGCCTATGGTAAAGAAAGAGACAAAGTTGTTCGAGGAAACGTAAAGAGACGTCCTGCTTCATTTAAAGATCCTTTTGCCTTCCATTGCTTGAAACTTCGAGGAAAGGGGTTGGGTCGCATTCAGCTGCAACCAATGGAAGCAGTCTCAAAGACTCCATCAGAGTAACGAAAGAAAAGGGAGAGAGAGAGAGAGAGAGAGAAATTATGGAAAGTTGACCTAAACAACAGCAATAATGGCTGAAGGACTATGGTTGCAGTGCTTCTTGTTTTTGAGGGCCAAGAACCCCATGACTCTTGAATCAAGAACCAAAGAAACATGGAAAGAAGAGGGTTATGGTCTAATTTCTTTCTTTCAAGGGAAAGAGACAAATGCATTACTTGGGAAAGATGACTCCACAACTCTCTGAAACTACAAACCAATTACTTTATGGGATGTTTGAGGTTTTTAGTGCATCTCATCATTGCGGTAAACGTACCTCCAATGGCCTTCGTCGCCGGAGCTCTTCGAAAGGCCCGCCAAAAACTTGCGCTTGAGATCCGAGACGGAGAAGCAGCGAAAGAAGAGGCCGCCGCCGGACCCCTCGCCGCCCGGAGAGAGCAGCTCACGGTTGAGGGGGGCGGAGACCGCGGAGCCGAGGGAAGTGGAGGAGTCGTTGTCGGCGGCGGCGGCGGCCATCTTGCAGCTCGGGATGTAATCTTGGAGCATGTCCGCCACTTCCCGGAAGCGGCGGAGGAAGAGGAGGGAGCGGGCCTTGAGCTCTAGCGCGGCCTCGTGGAGCGGGGAGACCACGAGGGCGGCGTCGAGGAGACCCACGGCGGTGGAGACCTTGGGCAGCTCCCGCGTGGCGACGAGAGAGCGGGCGTCCCGGAGGTACTTGCGGACGAGCTGCGCAGCGTGGGAAAGATTAGATCTTGACGCATGGATCCTTCAGCAAAATGGCTCCGGAAACAGAGCACGAGGAACCGAAAACAGAAAACTGATTCTGATATGAAGACCACAAGACACGGGCTAGAAATGTAGGAGAATCTACGAGGGTTCTAATGAGAGAAGAAGAGAAAGCAAGGGCCATGAACTCTTCAGTTCTCGTTTTCCTTTAGTCCTTTTTCTTCCAAGAGAAACTTACATCAGAGATGGAAACATGGACAAAGACCAGCAGGGAAGCGAAACCAATGCAAAACAGAGCAATAAATGCATTGCCCCTCGTCGAAGGAAATCGAACAGAGAAGACGCTTGAAAGGAGAGCACGGCCACCACCATGAGGTCTTTACCTTCCTGTTGCTCAGCCACCAGCGCGTCTTCTCCCCGGCCAGAGAAGACGAGGTCGCCATTATCCCCAGCGCATCAACTTTCCTCCCCCAAACTCTAGGCGACTCAAACACCGCCAAAACCCACTAAAGGCCTCACCTTTCCCTCGTCTGAGCTCGGAAGCCTCAAATGGCACCTCAAATCGAAGAAATAGAGGAAAACAACGCCACCACCTCTCTCTCTCTCTCTCTCTCTCTCTCTGCCTTTCAAACCAAGCTTCGAGCCCTCACCCTCCTCGCTGGCAAATTATGACCTCTGTCTTCCCCCGCCGAACTCGAGAGAGGGATTTATAGCAGCAAGAAATCTATGGAACAAAAACAAAAGCTGACACAGAAAAGAAAAAGATATATATATATATATATATATATATATATATATATATATATATATATATATATATATCTCTCTCTCTCTCTCTCTGGGGACACAGTCACCATAAGTACGTCACCGGCTCCATAGCAGGGTGGTGGTGACATGGTCGTGATAGGTATAACACCAGGTCACACTCTTCGGCCAGCTTGGGCAGGAAGCAGGCGGGCCCCACCTCGGGTCTTTAATGGTATGGGGATTGGTTTGATTATACCGCGCGAGGGTTGATGGCGTAAATTAGCAAATTCCTCATATTCCAATATTATATTTTTTTCATCCATGAAAGAAATTGACAAGGGATTGATGATCATTTTTAGATTCTCGTAGGGTCAAAAAATTCAGGCATGAAAAGACTTGTGTGGGAAATTAAAAACTAATATTGTCCAAAGATTTGTCGAAATGTGAGAATAAGAGAATGATAAGAGGAATATTTTACAGATTTGGTTGATTAGAATCGTTGTATTATTAGTGATCATATAAATATATGTGAAGAAAATATTTTTATTTCATGTAAAAATATATAAGAATAAAGATGGAAGAATATATGCATTAGCTTTCATCCAAAAATTAATAATTTAAACTTTTAGATTATATTAGTATCTAATTTTATGTATGTTAACCATACTCTATCAATGATATCCACACTTATAACCTATTTTATATGAGTTTTCGAATCATTTAGTGTCGCTAATATGATTATTAAAGTATAATTCTTTTTTATCAATAAATAAATAAATATAAATTTTGATAAGATAATTTATCTATTAATTTTGTTGAATCGAAACTATTAATCCAAAAAACTTAAGTTGAAATTAATAATAGAACACTCCAATATAAATCATAATCATATGATTGATGTATTATTACCTTTGTAAAATATCTATAAATCACCCACAGGGCTAAATCAAAATCATTACATTTGGTGGGCTCTAACTCATGTAATGTATGTTACTGTTCATCTACATCCTAAAACTAAGCTTAAAGGAATTAGCTAATGGCTAAGTATCCAACGTGTGAAACCCAGTCTTCTTGCCGAGGAAGGAGGAGCTGCCACTTCCATTCATTGGACACTGAGTGAGTTGGCCTCATTTAATGAGGACTATGTATGGCTCCATGTAGAGAGAGACTCCACCTTCTCCAACAAAACAAAGAGAGGAGGCGCATGAGGACATGTAACCTGCCCACCCAACCATGCATGGAAGGGAACCCTACCGTCACCAAATCCTTGGTTAGAGCGCCCATTGGACCCATTGGGGCCTTCCTCCTCTTCTTAGGCAGCTACACTGAACGCAAAGGTGGCAATAATGGCCGTGCCTTACCTTCCCCGGCAGTGAGGACTTTCTCCCACATACCCATCCCTGGTCTTCTGTGTCCTCCAATTAGATGCCGTCCCCTGACGTTTGGATTCGGATGATCGAAGCTTACTTGCACGAATCATTTCTGGGAGCAGTAGGACTTTGACTTTCGAGGATGCTGGCATGCTGAGCCCATCCTTGTCTCTTTCTTCTTTTACTCTGAGAGGTGATCAGAGTGGGAGACGAGAGGACATGGCGGACGACTTCTGTGCGCTTCTCACGTGAGCTATCGTACCACACAGACAGTGGTGCGTCGAGAGTCCTCTCTCCCCATCTTTCTTCTCCCTCTAGATTGGGTGTGAGGAAGTAATTGACCAGTTGGTGAACCTATGATTTTTCTTATTTTTATTAAAAACATATATATATATATATATATATATATATATATATTAAAGAAATAAGAAATGATCACAAGCTGTTTGGTAGGGATCAAACGACTCCACCAACCCGGTAGATGCAGAACTAGCAACAATGTGAGAGAGAGAGAGAGAGACAGAGAGAGAGAGAGAGAGATAGAGATCCCATGAGGAAATCAACATCTTTCTCGAGGAGTTGCAGTCACTCGTCAGTCTAATTGCTGAACAGTAGTAATTGTCTCTTCTTCTCCATCAAACATTCTAAAACTTACCTTGTCACGTCCCACCAATATCCTGTTCAATATCTATATTCTCATTGCATAGAAGATTCGTTGAGTCATATATGATGAGATCTAACGTTGTCTACTAAGAGTGATTAATATAAATATAAAAATTATAATCATATGTAAAAAAAATTAATGTGAAGAATTAAAATTAGATAATCATAAATTAAAGTTTAGATATAAAATATATTTCGATACCATTCAAAAAAATTATTTAATTTGTAAGCACATTCGTTATATGATCAATAAGCATACCATCATCTAATCCGAAGATTAGAGTGATATCGATATATAAAGAAAATTAGACTTATCTTTACCTCTTTTCGAAATATGGACTAAAGAAAGATTAAAAAAGTTTATAATTATTGTCATGTATTGATTTCCTAAAAGATACTATGCGTAGATGATCTAAGATAAGTAATTAGGAGATTTTCTATTAAGGAATCATATCATAATTGTATTTTTTTTTCTATTGATCGATAATGATATTTAAAATATAATCAGATATATAATATATCTTACCTAATTAAATAAAATCAAATAATCTAATAATTAATATTATAGTGAAATAATAATTATCGTGATCCAAGCTCAAAATCCCTTAGATCAATTTAAAAAAATGAATGCTTAGAAGTTTTTCTTTTAATTATTATCACTTTAAATAAGACCAATATAAAATTCTCATTATTCATGTGAGGATAGTGACTCAAAACAATATTTAAAACCATACTATTTAATTAACATGAGATTATTTTAAAATTATAGAAAACTATTCATGTGTGAGAGGTGGATATCATGATTAGTTTTACATTGATATGGATTGAAAAAAAATTAAATAATATATATTAGGACTGATCCATATCCATTCACGAGGCCCCTCTACTACTTCCGTCGGAGCAATCACCTAGGTGCTAGTATACGAGTTAACCATGGGCTTGGAAGTGAGCTCACAATAATTTTTATGGTCGGTGAAACAACCCCATGAGCATGATGCCAACACAACATTCTTTGGCTTCAATAGCGAAATTGATGATCCTTGGTGCTTCTTGCCCAAGGGCTTCTAGGAGAGGACCCAAAGTCTTAGATCTTGTGATCCCTCACTAGGCTCCTTATCATCCTCGGCCATACCACTACCAAAGAATTTGTGATATACTATGAACAAAACTTGGTGCTAGAGGGCCTCATGCATGACATGCCACTAATCAGGTTACCGCTCTACAGAAAGCAGAAGATGAATATGATGATGCTAGCAGAGGACACAAGTGTGATGCTACGATCGTAAATGGGCAAGGGTAGGCTAGTGCATTAAGAGGAGACAGGAGCCATTCCTCATCCTCTCCCATGCTGCCAATGTTAGCATAAAATCTGTAATCATGCTATTTATAATGTGGAAAAACTTTTATGCCAAGATTGAAATCAAATAAATTGGATCTAACAATATTACGATGCATACCTTTCTTGTTGTTCAGAAGAATAAACCTTATCTGATCTACAAGCTCTAATCTACAAGCGTTTCATCTTCGGATCTAAAATATTAATCTGCAAGGATCTACAAGGAGGACCACCTAGATTGATGGATTAGGGGATTAGGGGAGAGGGAGATTGAGAGAAAAACCTTAATCTCTCAATTGCTGAGATGCTACTCAGATGCCCACTTAGCCGAGGTCCTGTCTATTTATTGCTAGTCATAGGTGCCCAGCAAGCCAATCACGTGAGTGATGGCACGTGTGACTTGATACAGAATCTTTTTGCTTATTATATTTTGGCGTATATCACTTTATAACTATTGCATAAATGCATATATATTGTGATGTCCTTGGATTTGTGAAATGGGAATCGGATCGTGATGAGATCACGATAATGAGATCGATTCACCTTTAAACACATATCCTAAATAATCCCGATCATAGGTTACTCGAGAGGGACATCGTGATAACCAGATAGACTGGTGTGCTGTATACCCATCCATATGATGGATGCAGCTGGTCTCATAGCTGCTCGTGTAGGGACACTAGGGATACAGTACAGGTGCTCATTGGAGAATGAGTTCACTGATTGATCCGCTTACGGAATGCTGGATGGTTGATGATGCCTTATTGTCAGACAGCGATTCCGTAGTCCTAGTGGTGTATCTGGTCCTTAGACTTGAGACACCAAGGATGTCCTGTATGAGTGCTCCACTCTTTGATACCGGACTTATAGGTTTGACTGTCCCCAGATCTAGTACAGTTGGTCATTGGGAGTGGTAGTCGACCTTACGAGGGCTATTGAGTGTCGATAGAGGATCATCCACTCTCCGCGTCATGAGAGGAATATCCCATGTGTTCTTGCTCAGACAAATCCCTGGCCAGGGTCATTCGGGTTGAGAGAGAAAGAGTTCTCCGGGAGAATCCGATTAGAGCGAGACTCGAGTAGAAACCGTATGGGTCTGACAGCACCATGCTCGATATACGGTCTCTGGGATATTAGATGGATGAGGGACTATAGGTACATGGTAACTGAGGACAGACATGTCTAATGGATTGGATTCCCCTGTATCGTTTGGGGACTACGACGTAGTGGCCTAGTACGTCCGTAGTCGATGAGTCGAGTGAATTATTACAGAGATAATAATTCACTGAGTTAGAAGGAGTTCTGACAGGTATGACTCACGGCCAGCCCGATATTGGGCCTAGAGGGTCACACACATATGGTAGGCATTGCGATGAGTAGAGGTTCGGATATGAGATATCCGACGGAGCCCTTGTCTTATTGGATGCAGATCCAATACCCACTAGGGAAGGACCCATTAGGGTTTGACACGGGATCTCTATAAATAGGAGGGATTCACAGCCTCATAGGCTAGAGTCTTTGCTTGCCTTTCCTATTCTCCTCTCCCTCTCCACCTCAGAGTAGGCCTGGAGTTTTGAGGAGCGTCGTGGATCACCGCTAGAGAGGAGGACGCTTGACCTCCTTCACCCTCTCCTAAGGATCTGCAAGGAAACAGGAATATACGATCTCTCTAGGTAACACAATCTCTATACGCAGTTTTGTGTTTTGCGGATTTTTTGCGCACCAATCTTCGCACGACGACGAACATCTTTTTGGGAATCGGGGATTTTGTTTTCTTGTTCTTCCGCTGCGCATATGATGTCGCCCCCCAATGATTTCCCAACATTTATAGGCGAGAGCAGATAAGTTGTTAGGAGAGTTCATCTCATCAAGGTTATCTCCTAAGGAATCCTACTTTAATATAGACTTCTTTTCTATTAGTCAATAACCATAATCAGAATCCAATCATATCTAATAATATATCTTACTTAATTAAATAGGGTCACATAATCTAACATTCTCCCACTTGGCCCATTAATTAGTAAAATATAAAAGGATTTAAAATCAAAATTAAATAAATAAAATTTATTTAAAAAATAATTTGACTAAATTAGATTATGAAATTTTAGAAAAACTATATACACACGCGTGAATTTTAGAAAATAGGCCAATAAGTCCAATAATAATAATAATACTACATTAAGTCTAACTAACAATATAAGTTATAGCGGTTGTATGGCATTAGTGTCATATTTTCTTCTATGTACCACAATACTGTTAGTATTTCCTAATGCAGTCCAAAATGACCCCTATAATTTGTCTTGTCAAGATAATCTTATCATCACATTCAACCATAATATGTACATACATAATTGTGAACAGGATAGCAGGAACAAATAACTTTAAGTACGTAAGTAAAATGTCAATTATACTATCCACTCAAACATGCATCACCATATCCTTTATGGGTTGCTCACAAACCCAATAATAAGAATATGTTCTTTCAAAATACTTTAGACTGTAAGTCCTAAATGAATGGATTAGTAATCAATACAGTGGAATTCAAGTAATTAATTGACATTAGATGTTTCTGGACTCATCTTCTCTAACTATCAAGTACTTTATACCATAATGCATATAGGTGTAATAGTACTTATCATTCTTAGAGAAGAAAACTACTGCAATGTCATAAAATATCTTTAACGACTTGATAATTGAGTCTGACTACACCAAGTCCTTAGATAAAAATTTTACAGTAAAAATTTTTATTAGTGGCCTTAAAGCATACCACAAAATCAACTTCTATTATTAATAATAATAAATTACCCCTCTAATTGACATAGATATTAACCGTAAGGTGGACTTCCTATTATCAAGGCAATTTATATAATCAGCATCTGAAAAATTTCATTATTTTAAGCTGATATAATTTCATACATACGAGCATATAATCCTTTGTTCCTTCTAGATATCTTAATACTTTCTCTGTAGTCCTTTAATGTTTTTATTTTTGGGTAACTCCAATATATACTCAACATTTTAACTATAAAAACTCATATCTTTTCTAACACAAGCTTGAGCATAGACTTCCAACTGCACATATACAAAGAATATCTTATTTATCTGATTCTTTTCCAAGTCATTTTAAAATATTTACTATTGACTATAACTTTGCTTTTATGATTGACTTAACAAAGCTGTATATTAAAATATTTTCAAGACTCGATTGATATATCCTTTCTTAAGACAATCTTCATAATCATTGAGGTCTATCATTGAATTACTCAATGTTAATAATATAAGATGTCTCATTCATATCAACCATCTTAAAAATTCTTAGTGACAAATTTCTTGATTTAGTATAATAAATCAAGATCATTATTGGTAAGGCAAAATATTATCCATATATAAGACTAATATAATAAACTTGCTTCCACTGATATAAAAACTGATTAATAGTATTTATCTTAAATATGAAATAATGATATCAAGAACCTTTATATATCATTATCTTGAAGCTTGTTTAAGGTAATAAATGGATTCCTGAATTTGCATACCAAACTTTATATTTCTTTCATTTTCTTTGTAAATCATTTAAAATAACCCATATAAAGCTAGATTTTTTAAAAATATTTTTATATCATTATGATATAACTCAAGCTCATAATGAATCACTAATGTCATGATGATTCTTAACGAGTTCATTAAAAATCTCGTTATGATCGATACATTCTTTATGAGTAAAACTTTTAACCACAAGTCTAACCATTATATCGTTCGATATTATCCTTTGAGTCACATTTATATAATAGACTCTTTTACTATTATTGGACAATTCGATAAATTTATCAGACACCATTCTGGTTATTGATTTTAACTCTTTTTTTATTACATCTTTATTGCATCATATTACATTTCAGAATTATTACTTTTCATGACCAATGACAACAATAAGGGATCCATTCTGATTCCTATATCATAATATAATTCTTGTAGATATACAACATAATAACCATAAATGACATGATTCCTTCTCCTTTGATATATTCTCAAAGTTATCAATTATGGTTGTTCTACAAGACCATTAATTGATATCAATATAATATGGGAGTTTAGTAATTTTATTTTATTGTTCACTCAAGATCACTTATGGAGGACTGATACCATCCTTGTGGGATAGTGTTGTTACCTTGGGTATACAAACCTAAACTACAATAATATCCAAAATAGTATCATCCTACCCCATCATATAATTATTTAAAATAGATTCTCTTTTGGAATTATCTAAATCTCATAATTATATGTGTTATCGTGAATATTATTTTATTTAATATCATTTAGGATGAATTCCATAATGTATTTTATAGATTATTGGTCCAAGTCACTTTGGTGACAACAAGACCAATACAAAAAGATAAAATACAATCTAAAATATCCCATAAATGACATGAACTTTATTGTAATTTATATCACATAAGCCTATCATCCTAGGCTACTTTGGTAGCTACCGGTCAGATAAAACTTAGAAAGATAAATTATAAATAATATTTACTAAATTTCTTTATCCTGATTCATACTGCCATTGTGAATATTATTTTTATTTAATATCATTTAGGACTAATTTCGTAATATATTTTATAAATTATCGATCCAGGTCACTTTAGTAGCTGTAGGACCAATACAAAAATATAAAATACAATCTAAAATATCCTATAAATGATAAGACTTTTATTGTAATTCATATCACAAAAGTTTATCATCCAAGGCCACTTTGACAGCTACAAGTCCCATAAAACTTAAGGAGACGAATTACAAATAATATTCATCAAATTTTTTTAATTTATGCTAAGCAGTTCAATAATAGAATAACAACCATAATAATTATTGAGCATTAATGCTAAGTAGTTCAACAATAAAATAACAACAATAATAATTATTGAACATTAATGCTAAGCAATTTAATAATAAAATAATAATCATAATAATTATTGAATATTAATCAACAAAAGAAAACTCATATGATAATCATGATAACATATAAATCATGGCTTCATGTGAAAGGTAAATATTATTTTATAATTTCAAATATATGCATATGAATAACTAAATAAATATCAAGAACAATAATTAGATTTTATTTATGACATGTATAATCAATAATTCATATGAGAAAACTATAAAGTAAATCATAATTTATATTTTTTTAATCAAAAATTAAATCCAATCAAATAACCAAAATATAATCATGATTAAATTCAATCATAATTATAATAAATTATATTTATCAATTTTATAATTGAGAATATAGACTAAATTTCTCAATTTTATAAAGATAAAACTATAAATATTTGATAGGATATAAATCAAAAATATATAATTTATTAATGGTAGAACTGTAATTTGGTAGAAATTAGACCCAAGGGTAAAATTGTAAATATGTTAGACAAAACATAAGCTGGAATTATGAAATTTTCAAAAGGCAGAACTATAATTTTACAAAACCCTAGCCTCGAGGTCAAAATCATAATTATGCAAAAACTGCCTTGCCGCCGTTGCCTAGGCGTGCGGCGCTGCCGCTGTCGTTGCTCACGCTCGCGCGCGGTTGCTGTGGCACTCCATGTGGCGCTGAAGGTCTGGTCGCGGTTGTTGCCAGCGCGCGTCCGCTGCGGCGCTACATGCGACGCTGCCCGCTGCTTGCGCGGGGCTACCTTTGCACACGAGCGACCGCTGCAGTGGTTCCTGCCCGCGCGTGGCCGTCGCCTATGCACGGCCTACACACGCGCAGCCGCCGCCACCGTGCAGTTGCCACGCCGCAGTGCTACCTGTGTCGCTTATACCCGCGCGTGACCGCTGCCACTACTTGCGTGCGGCTGCCGCCTTGGCGCGGCCGCTGTCGCTGCCCTCTGTCCACAAGGGCAGTGGCTGCCGCCATCTACGGCCACCGCCCTTCATCAGGCGTCTTCTGCGGGCGCCACCATTATGCGTGAGGGCGACCGCCGCCTTCACATGGGGTGCAGCCGCTGCCTTCCGAGGGCACTGCGTTCACAGGCGGTGCAGGATGCCCGTGGTGCTCACCACCGCTCGCAAGCATACCGTTGCCCGCGCACGACCGTGATGCGTGGTTGCGAGGTGGTACACGACCTTTTGTTGACAACGATCAATAGAGATGATCATCTCAATAACATTGATGATAGTAAACAGTAAATTCATCGATTAAACATAAAATTATACATTGCTCATAATCAGTAATAGAGCAAATCATATAGAAAAAACAGATCAATAATATCTGACGAATCATTCAGGCATTGTAAACAAAAATAATAGATCTAATATATTTGATCTCAAAAACTTGGCTCTGGTACCAATTGTTAGCATAAAATCTATAATCATGTTATCTGTAATGCGAAAAAACTTTTATGCCAAGATTGAAATCAAATAAATTGGATCTAACAATATTACGATGTATACCTTTCTTGTTGTTCAGAAGAATAAACATTATCTGATCTACAAGATCCTTCTCCTCTCTTCCTATCTTTTCACGAGACCACCTAAATTGATGGATTAGGGGATTAGGGGAGAGGGAGATTGAGAGAAAAACCTTAATCCCTCAATTACTAAGATGCTACTCAGATGCTCACTTAGCCCCTAGAGGTCTTGTCTATTTATAGGCAAGAGCAAGAGTCTAAGATAAGTTATTAGGAGAGTTTCTCCCATCAAGGTTATCTCCTAAGGAATCCTACTTTAATATGGACTTCTTTTCTATTAACCAATAATCATAATCAGAATCAAATTATATCTATAATATATCTTACTTAATTAAATAGGACCACGTAATCGAACAGCGAACATTCACTTTAGTGGTGATAATGACGATAATGAGTACTTTAGATCGAGACACTTTAGTGGTGGAAGTGGATCACAGCATAACACAATAGGATAGCCACAATAGAGTGAAGGCGATAAGTAAAACTGAGGTTTGAGATGCTCAAGATCAAAAGGATGAAGGTTAAAAAAATAAGAGGCTCCCCATAAGAGAAAGTAAAAACTTGAGATTTTTTAAAGAATTTATCATTCGTTTTATTTAATTATTTAGGTTATCTATATTTAAATTATTTTTTAACTATTTGATTTATTTCTTAATATATATGAGAGTCATTTCATTCATATATAATAAAAGATAAAAATAATAATTTATATTTCTTGAATATTTGTTTTTTGTTTTGTTATTTTCTATTTCACAGTTGTTTTTGTGTTGGAAATTTGTAGCAGCATCGAGTCATAAATAAAACTAATAATTAACTAGTCTAAAATGTTAACACTATTACAAAAGTAAATTTTTTTTATAAAATATTTAAATTATTATTACCATCAATTTTGCTTTTAACTATACCTACATTTCCCTAATCCTTTATCTTTAATAAAGATTAAAATATATATTACCTTCGACTAAGGTTTGCAAGAGTTATATTTGCAATATCTTATTTGTAGTTTCACACATACCCAACATACAATATCACATTTCAGTTTAATTATTATTATTAATAGAAGTGTAGTAGAAAAATAGATAATCTTAAAGATAAAACATGTTAACTTTATAAAAAATGGTAGGATTTCTCTAATACAAAGTGATTTTGACATTTGTCTATAATTATTATATCTAACTAAATAAAAAAAAAATACATAATATATCTAAAATTTATATATATATAAATATACATAAGTCATCATCCATATCTACACTCAATGAGTATAGACT
Organism: Musa acuminata AAA Group; assembly: GCF_036884655.1. Taxonomy (NCBI): domain Eukaryota; kingdom Viridiplantae; phylum Streptophyta; class Magnoliopsida; order Zingiberales; family Musaceae; genus Musa; species Musa acuminata. Next base: position 13,530,259 of record NC_088327.1, on the reverse strand, counting down.
TATAGATTTATCTAGGTGAGCATGCATTATATTATGTATATAATATTTTAAAATTATATACCTAGGAAATTTAACAGTAAACACCACATCTTATGACTGTCTTAGTAAATATTATCTTACAACATAATATATGCATAATAAAAAGGTAAAATTCTATGTCAAAGTAACTCATAGCATATACGTGCACTCTTGTATATGTCATAATATATATATGTACTTATATGCTACATATTATAATATATATATATACTCTAATTTTGATCATCATATATATGTACATCTGTGCACTTCGATACCACACGTGTACATATATATATATATATATATATATATATATATATATATATATATTATATAAAGGAAAATAAGCTAAAGATTTATATTTTTTAAAAAACAGAAGTGACCCTTTCCATGGGACTCTTTTTGTACACTTGGAGTGTCTTTCATATTCTTATGAAAAAAAAAAATTAATCAAATTAAGTTTTATTTCAAAAAAAAATTGATGATAGATTTGATGATCCCCTTCTTTTATAGGATTTAAACTGAATTGTGATGATTCCGTAGGAGGGAATCAAATCAGTGGTGCTGGATTTATTTTGTGCAACGAGGATGTTGATCCTTTTTGTCATTTGGATAAGAGATATTGTGAAGCCATGACAATTTTGATGAGATTACAAGCAGTATTCTTGGATGATTTCTGACGAATACATGTGAAATCATATTCTCATATACTGATCAATGTGTTGCTGCACAATTATCTTATCCTATGACCAAATGTTGTTTTGGCATTATTGGATTATTTTGATGTATATAATTCTTTTTATACAAATATAGAAAAAAAAATAATAGAGCTAATTTGATTTTAAAAGAGAAGTGACCCTCTCCATCGAACTTTTTTGATCCAAAGGAAAATTGGAGTGTTTTTCGTATTTTTATATATAAAAAAATTGATAATACATATGTCCAAAATAATAGCATTAATATGTAAATAATTTTTTATTATCTTTATATAGTATTTAATCTACTGTTGTTATCAGTACTGTTAATAAATCCGATTATCTTTTTGTACCGTCTTATCTTTAATAAAGATTGAGGTAACCTTCTTATTTGAAACAGTCATACCCAACCCAAACATTAAAGAATCCGATAAGGAGATGGATAACCACCCGTGATGAACCTATTAGCATAAAATCTATAATCATGCTATCTGTAATGCGAAAAAACTTTATGCCAAGATTGAAATCAAATAAATTAGATTTAACAATATTAGGATACGTACATTTCTTGTTGTTCAGAAGAATAAACCTTATCTGATCTACAAGCGCTTCATCTTCGGATCTGAAATATCAATCTGCAAGGATCTGTAAGAAGAACTAGATCCGACCACCTAGATTGATGGATTAGGGGAGAGGGAGATTGAGAGAAAAACCTTAATCTCTCAATTATTGAGATGCTACTCAGATGCACACTTAGCCCCTAGAGGTCCTATCTGTTTATAGGTGAGAGCAGAAGGTTTAGGATAAGTTATTAGAAGAGTTCCTCCCATCAAGGTTATCTCCTAAGGAATCCTACTTTAGTCCAACAATTGGGAAGATACAAACAGACTTAAAATCAAAAATAAATAAATAAAATTTATTTAAAATAATTTGAGTCAATTGGATTCTAAAATTTTTGGAAAAACTATATACACACGCATGAATTTTAGAAAATAGGCCAATAATTCTAATAATAATAATAATACTATATTAAGTCTAACTAACAATATGAGTCATAGCGGTTGTATGCCATTAGTGTCATATTTCCTTCTATGTACCATAATACTGTTAGTCTTTCCTTATATAGTCCAAAATGACTCTTATAATTTCTTTTATCAAGATAATCCTGTCATCACATTTAACCATAATATGTACATACATAATTGTGAATATGATAGCAAAAACAATTAACTTTAAGTACGTAAGTTATAGTATCCACTCAAACCCAATCATAACAACATGGTCTTTCAAAATACTTTAGACTGTAAGTCCTAAGTGAATGGATCAACAATCAATACAATGGAACTCAAGTAATTAATTAACATTAGATGTTTCTAGACTCATCTTCTCTAACCATCAAATACTTTATACCATATAGATGCAATAGTACTTATCATTCTTAGAGAAGAAAACTACTACAATATCATAAAATATCTTCAACGACTTGGGAATTAAGTCTGACTACACCAAGTCCTGAGATAAAAAATTTGCAGTAAAAAAATTGATTAGTGGCCTCAAAGCATGCCACAAAATCAACTTCTATTATTAATAATAATAAATTACCTCTCTAATTGATATAGATATTAACCATAAGGTGGACTTCCTATTATCGAGGCAATTTATACAATCAGCATATGAAAATAATCATTATTTGAAGCTGATATAATTTCATATATGTGAGCATATAATCCTTTGTCCCTTCCGGATATTTTATTACTTTCTTTGTAGTCCTTTAGTGTTTTTTACTTTTGGGTAACTTCAATATATACCAAATATTTTAATAGTAAAAACTGACATTTTTTCTAACACACGCTTAGCATAGACTTCCAATGCGCATATACAAAGAATATCTTATTTATCTGATTCTTTTCAAGTCATTTTAAAACATTTACTATTGACTAAAACTTTGTCTTTATGATTGACTGAACAAAACTGTATATAAAAATATTTTCAAGACTCGGTTGATATATCTTTTCTAAGACAATCTTTATAATCATTGAGGTCTATCCTTGAATTACTTAATATTAATAATATAAGGTATTTCATTCATATCAACCATTTTAAAATTCTTAGTGATAAATTTCTTGAGTTAGTATAATAAATCAAGATCACTATTGGTAAGGCAAAATATTATCCATATATAAGACTAATATAATAAACTTGCTCCCATTAATATAAATACTAATTAATAGTATTTATCTTAAATCTAAAATAATAATATCAAAGATCTTTATATATTATTATCTTGAAGCTTGTTTAAGGTCATAAATGGATTCCTGAATTTGCATACCAAACTTTATATTTTTTTTATTTTCCTTATAAATCATTTAAAGTAACCCATATAAAGCTAGATTTAAAAAAAAAAAAATTTCATATCATTATGATATAATTGAAACTTATAATGAATCACTAATGTCATGATGATTCTTAACGAGTTCATTAAAAATCTCATTATGGTCGATGCATTCTTTATGAGTAAAACTTTTAACCACAAGTCTAACCATTATATCGTTCGATATTGTCCTTTGAATCATATTTATATAATAGACTCTTTTACTATTATTGGACAATTCTGGTTATTGATTTTAACTCTTCTTTTATTGTATCATATTACTTTTCAAGACCCGTGACAAAAATAAGGGATCTATTCTAATTCCTATATCATAATATAATTCTTTTAGATATACAACATAATAACCATAAATGATATGATTCCTTCCTCTTTGAGATATTCTCAAAGTTATCAATTATAGTTATTCGACAAGACCATTAATAATGATATCAATATAATGTGAGAGTTTAGTAATGTTATTTTGTTGTTCACTTTTATCAAATCATTTAACGATTTGAATAACAATAATCTCTCGAATAATAAAAGAGTATTAACTTGTATCTCCTTTATATCAAAATTAAATTTTGAGATTTTCACTCCCACTAATTTGCTATTTTATAGGAATATTATGTTACCAGATTTAATTGTCCTCGTACTATGACTAGAGCAATAAAATATATACCCTTTTCTGAATAGATAATAAAATATTAAAAAATAATTATTAAATCTAATTTTCTTTTATGTAAGTTGAAGATCTTTATCTCCATAGGATAATTTTACATATGTAAATATCTTAACTTAGTTTTCCTATCATTTCATAACTTAAAAGAAGTCATGTAATTTACTTACTAGGAATACCATTCAAGATATACATAGTTGTCCTTGGAGCTTCTTCTCACATTGATTTGGGTATAAAAGAATAACTTATCATTGCTCTTAAACATATCTATAAGGTATGATGATATCTTTCAGCAATCATATTCTGCTATAACACATCTGGTAAATCATATACCTTATTTTTCTAAGAATCTAGCAAAAGAATTATAATTGGGTTCATCATAAATACCATAAAATTTATCACCCTTGTCAGATATGATAATATTGACTTTTCTATCTAATTGTCTATCAACTTCATTTATACACACTTCAAGAGCATAAACGGTCATAGACTTTACATGAATTAGATATATATAATTATATCTCAACAGATTATTTATATAGTGATAAAATATCTCTATTTAATAAGACAAAAGCATATAGTGATAAGCATAACCTCAAGAAGTTTATAAAACTATATTTCACTTTAATATTTAATTATAGGATCATTATAAACTTATGATTCATATTAATTCTGTATAAACTATTATACATAATTCAAAGGTTAATTTTATTGAATCACAGTAACTTTACAACCACCAAAAGAAAAATAATATTATAATAAATATAGGTAAAGAACTCAAATTTCTAGAATTATAAGAACACAACATGGATTTTCAAGATTTATCAAATTGAATCATCTTTAGATATAAGCAATAAATACAAATTATTTCTCATTCTCTTTTGGTTTTATCCCTCTTCATTTTTTTTAATGAATATCTATTATTAGTAACACATGATAAAGCATCAAATTAATCCATCAATAATATCTATAATATTTAATATGAACCATATAAAGGTTATATTTATATATTTTTCATTTCAAATCAAATCTTATAGTATATTTCTTCTTCATATATGAATATATTCTTTTATAAGTTTATATAGTAATTATAAACTCAGGTGGACTTACACTTCATCCTTATTTTATTGTTACCTACTCCTTGAGTAATACTCAAAATATTATGAGTTTTGAACTTACAATTTTATCATTTATTTTGAGGATATAATATTAAATTCCTCAAATACTATCATAGTAAGGTATCAACTAATGACTTATCATATAATTTAAATTGATCCTTAGATATTCTCATTGTCTAATTGTAAATTGTACTGAAGTCTAAGTATCATAAAATTGAGTATTTCATACCTTTCTTGATCAGTTACCTCAATTATTTATTTCATAGAACTTTCAGTAATTAAGATTATGTTTTGTTCAATTAATCTGATCAAGGTCTCACTCACTCAATACAACTTGTATATGCTCATGCCATTTATTTCAGAAAGTATAGGAACATTTACATAAATACAATAAAGGAAGTACCGCAATAATAATATAGCATTAATGCTTTGAGTTTTCAAAATATGATGAACTATTGATATCATCTATATTTCACCTTTGGGTGAAATATTAATATATCTAGTGTTCACTTAAGATCACTTATAGAGGACTGATATCATCCTTGGGGAATAGTATTATTACCTTTGGGTATACAACCCTAAACTATAACAATATCCAAAACAGTATCATCCTACCTTATCACATTATTATTTGAAATAGATTCTCCTTTGGGATTATCTAAATCTCATAATTATATGTGCCATCATGAATATTATTTTATTTAATATTATTTAGGATTAATTCCATAATGTATTTTATAGATTATTGGTCTAGGTCACTTTGGTGGCTGCAAGACCAATACAAAAAGATAAAATATAATCTAAAATATCCGATGACATGAACTTTATTGTAATTCATATCTCATAAGCCTATCATCCCAAGCTACTTTAGTAGCTACTAGTCAAATAAAACTTAGGAAGACAAATTATAAATAATATTCACTAAATTTCTTTATCCTGATTAATACTGCCATTGTAAATATTATTTTTATTTAATATCATTTAGGATGAATTTCATAATGTATTTAATAAATTATCGGTCCAAGTCACTTTGGTGGCTGCACGACTAATACAAAAATATAAAATATAATGAAAAATGTCCTATAAATGATAAGACATTTTATTGTAATTCATATCACAAAAGTTTATCATCCAAGATCACTTTGGTAACTACAAGTCAGATAAAACTTAAAGAGATTAATTACAAATAATATTCATCAAATTTTTTTAAGTAGTTCAATAATAGAATAACAACCATAATAATTATTGAACATTAATACTAAGTAGTGTAATAATAAAATAATAATCATAATAATTATTGAATATTAATGCTAAATAGTTCAATAATAGAATAATAATCATAATAATTATTGAACATTAATTAGTAAAAGAAAACTCATATGATAATCATGATAACATATCAATCATGTCTTCATGTGAAAGGTAAATATTATTTCATAATTTCAAATATATACATGTGAATAACTAAATAAATATCCAAGAACAAAAGTTAGATTTTATTTACCACATGTATAATCAATAATTCATATGAGAAAACTATAAAGTAAACCATAATTTATAGTTTTTTAATCAAAAATTAAATCTAATCAAATAACCAAAATATAATCATGATTAAATTCAATCATAGGTATAATAAATCATATTTATCAATTTTATAATTGAGAATAGAAACTAAATTTCTTAATTTCATAATGATAAAACTGTAAATACTTATAGGATATAAATCGAAAATATGCAATTTATGAATGGCAGAACTATAATTTGGCAGAAATTAGACCCGAGGGTAAAATTGTAAATATGTTGACAGAATATAAACTGAAATTATGAAATTTAAAAGGGCAGAATTATAATTTTGCAAAACCCTAGCCTCGAGGTCAAAATCGTAATTATGCCAAAACCCTAATCTGCGCCGTCGCCTACGCGTGCGGCGCTGCCACTGCTCGCACGCGGCCACTGCAACGCTGCGTGCGGCACTACCGCTGCTCACATGCGGTCGCTACGACGTTGCATGCGGCGCTGCCATTGCTCGCGCACGGCCGTTGCGGCGTTGCCGTCGGATGGCGCGCACGGCTGTTGCGGCGTTGCCGTCGGATGGCGCGCATGGTTAGCCGCGGCTGTTGCCAGCACGCGGCTGCTGTGGCGGAACCTGCCCGCGCGCTGTCGCTGCGAGTGTTGCCTTTGCCCATGAGTTACTGCTGCAGCGGTTCCTGCCCACGTGTGGCTGTTGCCAACGCGCGACTGCCACCACTACCTACGCCCGGTTGCTGCGGTTCCCGCCTACGCTTGGACGCCGCCTTGGCGCGGTCGCTGCTGTTGCCCTCTGTCCACGGGGGTAGCGGCTGCCGCCATCTGCGGCCACTGCCCTTCCGTAGGTGCCTCCTGCGGCCGCCACCATTATGCGTGAGGGCGGCCACCGCCTTCACACGGAGAGGAGAAGAACTAGATCATTCTCCTCTCTTCCTATCGACCACCTGAATTAATGGATTAGGGGATTAGGGGAAAGGGAGATTGAGAGAAAAACCTTAATCTCTTAATTATTGAGATGTTACTCAGATGCACACTTAGCCCCTAGAAGTCCTGTCTATTTATAGGCGAGAGCAGAGGGTCTAGGATAAGTTATTAGGAGAGTTCCTCCCATCAAGGTTATCTCCTAAGGAATCCTACTTCAACATGGACTTCTTTTCTATTAGTTAATAACCATAATCAGAATCTAATCATATCTATAATATATCTTTCCTAATTAAATATGATCACATAATCTAACAAAACCAAGATATATACTTAATCCGACGAGAAGATTCCTTGACCATCACAACATGAAGAAGGCCGTCAGCAATGTGTTCACCATGAATTGCCAAACGAAGCGAACAAAAGGGGTCGACTGGTCCAAGCTGCCGGCGCATCTCTTGCAGCAAATCGCGGAGCTGCTGGTCGTCGACGTCTCCGACTACGTCCACTTCCGTGCGGTGTGCACCACATGGCGGTCCGCCGCCGTCGACCCTCGTCGCCATCCTCCGTAACTTCCGTGGCTGCTACTTCAGCACGATCGCACCACCAATCGCCTCTCCTTCTTCTCCCTCTCCGACGCCAGGTCGCACTCGATCAGGTTATTGATTTTAACTCTTCTTTAATTGCATCATATTACTTTTCACAATCATTACTTTTCATGACTCGTGATAAAAATAAGGGATCTATTCTAATTCCTATATCATAATATAATTCTTGTAGATATACAACATAATAACCATAAATGACATGATTCCTTCTCCTTTGAGATATTCTCAAAGTTATCAATTATGGTTGTTCTACAAGATCATTAATAATGATATCAATATAATGTGGGAGTTTAGTAATGTTATTTTGTTGTTCACTTTTATCAAATCATTTAATGATTTGAGTAACAACAATCTCTCGAATAATAAAAGAGTATTAACTTTTATCTTATTTATATCAAAATTAAATTTTGAGATTTTCACTCCCACTAATTTGCTATTTTATAGGAATCTTATGTTACCAGATTTAATTGTCCTTGATTAGAGCAATAAAATATGTACCCCTTTAGACTTTTCTGAATAGATAATAAAATATTAAAAAATAATTATTAAATCTAATTTTCTTTTACGTGAGTTGAAGATCCTTATCTCCATAGGACAATTTTAAATATGTAAATATCTTAACTTAGGTTTCCTATCATTTCATAACTTAAAAGAAGTCATATAATTTACTTACTAGGAACACCATTCAAGGTATACATAGTTGTCCTTGGAGCTTCTTCTCACATTGATTTGGGTATAAAAGAATAACTTATCATTGTTCTTAACCATATCTTTAAGGTATAATGATATCTTTCAGCAATCATATTTTGTTGTAACACATCTAGTAAATCATATACCTTATTTTTCTAAGAATCTAGCAAAAGAATTATAATTGGGATCATCATAAATATCATAAAATTTATCACCCTTGTCAGATATGATGATCTTGACTTTTCTATCTAATTGTCTATCAACTTCATTTATACACACTTCAAGAGTGTAAACGGTCATAGACTTTACATGAATTAGATATATGCAATCATATCTTAACATATTATTTATATGGTGATAAAATATCTCTCTTTAATGAGACAGAAGCATATAGTGATAAACATAACCTCAAAAAGTTTATAAAACTATATTTCACTTCAATATTTAATTATAGGATCATTATAAACTTATGATTCATATTAATTCTGTATAAACTATTATACAAAATTCAAAGGTTAATTTTATTGAATCAAAATAAGTTTACAACCACCAAAAGAAAAAATATTATAATAAATATATGTAAAGAACTCAAATTCCTAGAATTATAAGAACACAACATGGATTCTCAAGATTTATCAAATTGAATCATCTTTAGATATAAGCGATAAATATAAACTAATTTCTCATTCTTTTTGGTTTTATCCCTCTTCATTTTTCTTTTTTTTTTAATGAATATCTATTATTGGTAACATATGATGAAGCATTAAATTAATCCATTAATAATATCTATAATATTTGATTTGAACCATATAAAGGTTATATTTATATATTTTTTATTTCAAATCAAATCTTATAGTATATTTCTTCTTCACATCACTTTATTTGCTACAAAAGTAACACTTTATTGTGAAGATATTTTTTTATGAGTTTATATAGTAATTATAAACTCATATGGACTTACGCTTCATCCTTATTTTAGTATTACCTACTCCTTGAGTAATACTCAAAATATTATGAATCTTGAGCTTATAATTTTATCATTTATTTTGAGGATATAATATTAAATTTCTCAAATACTATCATAGTAAGGTATCAACTAATGACTTATCAGATAATTTAAATTGATCCCTAGATATTCTCAGGCGCTAGTTGTAAACTATACTGAAGTCTAAGTATCATAAAATTGAGTATTTCATACCTTTCTTGATCAGTTACCTCAATTATTTATTTCATAGAACTTTCAGTAATTAATATTATGTTTTGTTCAATTAATCTGATCAAGGTCTCACTCACTCAATACAACTTGTATATGCTCAAGCCATTTATTTCAGAAAGTATAGGAATATTTTTATTTCATAGAACTTTCAGTAATTAATATTATGTTTTGTTCAATTAATCTGATCAAGGTTTCACTCACTCAATACAATTTGTATATGCTCAAGCAATTTATTTCAGAAAGTATAGGAATATTTACAGAAATATAATAATATAACATTAATGCTTTGAGTTTCCGAAATATGATGAACGATTGATATCATCTATATTTCACCTTTGGGTGAAATATTAATATATCTAGTGTTCACTCAAGATCACTTATGGAGGACTGATACCATCCTTGTGGAATAGTATTGCTACCTTTGGGTATACAAACCTAAACTACAACAATATTTAAAACATTATCATCATACTTTATCACATAATTATTTGAAATAGATTCTCCTTTGGGATTATCTAAATCTCATAATTATATGTGCCATCGTGAATATTATTTTATTTAATGTCATTTAGGATGAATTCTACAATGTATTTTATAGATTATTGGTCTAGGTCACTTTGGTGGCTGCAAGACCAATACAAAAAGATAAAATACAATCTAAAATATCTCATGAATGATATGAACTTTATTGTAATTAATATCCCATAAGCCTATCATCCCAAGCTACTTTGGTAGCTACCAGTCAGATAAAACTTAGGAAGATAAATTACAAATAATATTCACTAAATTTCTTTATCCTGATTCATACTGCCATTATAAATATTATTTTTATTTAATATCATTTATGACTAATTTCATAATGTATTTTATAAATTATCGGTCCAGGTCACTTTGGCGGTTGTAGGACTAATACAAAAATATAAAATACAATCTGAAAATATCCTATAAATGATAAGACCTTTATTGTAATTCATATCACAAAAGTTTATCATCCAAGACCACTTTGGTTGCTACAAGTCAGATAAAACTTAAGGAGATGAATTACAAATAATATTCATCAAATTTCTTTAAGTAGTTCAATAATAGAATAACAACCATAATAATTATTAAACATTAATGCTAAGTAGTTCAATAATAAAATAATAACCATAATAATTATTAAACATTAATACTAAATAGTTCAATAATAGAATAATAATCATAATAAGTATTGAATATTAATCAACAAAAGAAAACTCATATGATAATCATGAAAACATATAAATCATGTATTCATGTGAAAGGTAAACATTATTTCATAATTTCAAATATATACATGTGAATAACTAATTAAATATCCAAGAATAATAATTAGATTTTATTTACCACATGTATAATCAATAATTCATATGAGAAACCTATAAAGTAAACCATAATTTATATTTTTTAATCAAAAAATAAATCTAATCAAATAACCAAAATATAATCATGATTAAATTCAATCATAATTATAATAAATCATATTTATCAATTTTATAATTGAGAATATAAACCAAATTTCTCAATTTCATAATGATAAAACTGTAAATACTTTATAGGATATAAATCAAAAATATGTAATTTATGAATGGCAGAACTATAATTTGGTAGAAATTAGACTCGAGGGTAAAATTATAAATATGTTGACAGAATATAAACTGAAATTATGAAATTTACAAAGGACAGAACTGTAATTTTGCAAAACCTAGCCTCGAGGTCAAAATCGTAATTATGCCAAAACCCTAATATGTGCCGTCGCCTACACGTGCGGCGCTGCCACTACTCGCGCGCGGCCATTGCGACGCTACGTGCGGCACTACCGCTACTCGCACGCGGTTGCTACGACTTTGCATGCGGCGCTGCCGCTGCTTGCGCACGGCCGCTACGACGTTACCGTCGGACGACGCGCACGGTTGGCCGCGGTTGTTGCCAGCACGCGGTCACTGTGGCGAAACCTGCCCGCGTGTTATCGCTGTCGCCACAGGGGCTGCCTCTGCCCACGAGCTGCTGCTGCAGCGGTTCCTGCCCATGCGTGGCTGTTGCCAGCGCACGACTGCAGCCACTACCTACGCCTGGCTGTTGCGGTTCCCGCCCGTGCTTGGCTGCCGCTTTGGCGCGGTCGCTACCGCTGCCCTTTGTCCACGGGGGCAGCGGCTACCGCCATCTGCGGCCACTGCCCTTCCGCAGGTGCCTTCTACGGGTGCCACCATTATGCGTGAGGGCGGCCATCGCCTTCACACGGAGAGGAGAAGAACTAGATCCTTCTCCTCTCTTCCTATCGATCACCTAGATTGATGGATTAGGGGATTAGGGGAAAGGGAGATTGAGAGAAAAACCTTAATCTCTCAATTGCTGAGATGGGATTAGGGGAAAGGGAGATTGAGAGAAAAACCTTAATCTCTCAATTGCTGAGATGCTACTCAGATGCACACTTAACCCCTAGAAGTCTGTCTATTTATAGGCGAAGCAGAGGGTCTAGGATAAGTTATTAGGAGAGTTCCTCCCATCAAGGATAAATTATTAGGAGAGTTCCTCCCGTCAAGGTTATCTCATAAGGAATCATACTTTAACATGAACTTCTTTTCTATTGGCTAATAACCATAATCAGAATCTAATCATATCTATAATCTAATCTAATCATATCTATAATATATCTTTCCTAATTAAATATGATCACATAATCTAACAGAACCAAGATATATATTTAATCTGACGAGAAGATTCCTCGGTCATCACAACATGAAGAAGGCCGTAGGCGATGTGTTCACCGTGAATTGCCAGACGAAGCGAACAAAAGGCGTCGACTGGTCCAAGCTGCCGGCGCATCTCCTGCGGCAGATCGCGGAGCTGCTGGTCGTCGACGTCTCCGACTACGTCCACTTCCGCGCGGTGTGCACCACATGGCGGTCCGCCGCCGTCGACCCTCGTCGCCGTCCTCCGCAGCTTCCATGGCTGCTGCTTCAACACGATCGCACCACCAACCGCCTCTCCTTCTTCTCCCTCTCCGACGCCAAGACGCACTCGATCAGGCTGCCCGATCGGGCCGGCGACTGTCACGTCTGCCTCTCCTGCGACGGATGGCTTGTCCTAAAAAAAGCCTCCTCACGCATCTGTTTGCTGAATCCCCTCAGCCGCACTCTGCTCGAACTTCCGCCGGTCTTCAATCTGCTCCGGGCGCCCCAGCTTCGCCGCTCTTATCCAGACATCACGAGCGACATCATGAAAAGGTATAACGTCCGTGCCATCGCCATGTCCTCGAATCCAAGAGCCAGACAACAACACTGCACCATCCTGGCTAGCTTCCGCTTCATGCCAGACTTGCCACTGTTAGCATCTCTCCGCTTATCCGATCGGTACTCGTGGACCTTGGTCGATCACTCGATCATGTACGACGACGTCATCTGCATCAAGGAGACCTTCTACACTGTTAACGAAGCCGGACAGGTCGCTGTGTTCAACTCCCGCCTTGAGAAGATGGCTGTGGTCGGGTCACCAACGAGAACCTCAATCTTTTTCCGGTCATGGCGTCTCGTGGAGTCGTCCAGCGAGCTGTTGGTGCTCCGCAATGTGGTCTACAGCAATCCTACAGTCGACAGGAAGAACCCCAACCGGCTCCCTGTGTATTCGACGGACAGAGTCGAGATCTTCCGCTTAAAGTCGATCGCAGGGGAGCTCTCTTTGGTGACAGCAAAGAGCTTAGACGACCAGATCTTGTTCGTAGGCTTCGGCCGCTCGTTCGCGCGGCCTGCGACCAGTTATCCTCGCGCAAGACGAAATAGCATCTTCCTCGCAACGGAGTACGACTTCATGCGCAACGACAACCTTCTCTGTCGTATCGAATCCGGCGAATACAACTTTGGAGATCAAATCATGGAACCGCTTCCGTCTGATAGAGTTGAAGACGAATCCATGGGCTACACATCCATATGGCACTCTCCAAGATTCTAACATAAACTCCATTGTCTTCTCTTAGATATCTTTCGCTAGATTTGCAGGTGACTCTCCCAAGTGAAGCAGACTTATAAATGCATGATTCTTTCTTATTTCTTATCATTTAATTTCCATTAATTACTTCCAGTCTTACATACTAATTGTTCTGTCCAATAGAGAACATGTACACCCTGCTGAATCTTGTTCTTGTTGGTGGTTTAAATTGAAGTTCTTTGTTTGCATAAGCAACGACCTAATGGAAACGTTAATCTTCTCTGGGATCATTGTGCTGAGCTGTTGAGTGTTTCTGAAATCATTGTATCAAGTGAAAGATCAACTGTCATCATCTATCTTGGAGAGGAAGAAGGCTGTGAGGCATGATAGAGGAGACCACCCAGAAACTAGTGGTGGTGAAGAGCTTGAGGCTATTGTGAAGGGATTTATATATTCATTCATCTCTCATCATCTCCTATTTCACTGTCTCAGACGCACATCAACACATTGACTGCACAGATCTAAGACTGGATTATTCGAAGAAAGCTTGCCAAAAGAACATGCATCAATTAAGCTTCTCGATGTTTCACGATCAGAACAGGGCACTTCGCATTTCGAGCGCAGTGGTCGCTGACGCTCCCCAGCAGCGCCCTGAGACCACACGGATCAGCAGATGGATCGAATGTACATATGCAATGTAGACCGAACGCCTCTCTTCACCTCTTAATAAAGCCGTAGCCATGGCTGCCCATGACCAACAGGTCCGCGCCCAGTTTGTCCACCATCTGACAGATGACTTCTCTTGCGTCTCCCACCGAGATCTTCACGTCCACCTTGACCTGATCCAGTTTGCAGAGAACGAATCCAGTTCAAAAGTGGAAGAACACGAACAATTTTCATGGATACTGCAACCTTACGTTGCCATAATCCTTGCAGATGTTCCTGGCTTTCTCCGTGACCGAATCAGCGAGGTCTCTGCCGTACATGTCCAATGTGGCGGTCACATCTTCTGCAAAGGATCGCCCTACAAAAGGAACAACGCAGAAAGATCTTCTCCTCTACTGCAACCAGAGGATCAAGAGAGCGATCACGCCTCGTACCTGTTTCTCGAACTTGAAGATCGGGTACGAAATCCTCTTGGGTACCGAACACGTGGTGTTCTCTTCCATTTTCTGTACACAGAGGGGACTCATTCTTCGTTCTGCCATGACGACACAGGAAGAGAGCTCGTACCTGTTCCATTCAATGCAGAGTAAACCGGCGGCGTAGGTCTCGCATAAAGGAGCACGATCATGTCCTTCGCCCCTGACCCATCGCCGGGAGCAGGCCGGACGAGGTTGCGCAGGCACCACCGCAGCGCGCTCAGGCTCTCCTCGCTCTCGTCCACCGCCACCACGATCCGCCGCTCCCTCGAACTCGCGACGTTCGCCATGGTCGCAGCTCCGGATCCCAGGCCGCCGGCTCTTATACT